>NC_073384.1:19505414-19707914 GCF_028641065.1 Leucoraja erinaceus | reverse complement strand
GAGTTCAACCATATAACTCATGGTAACGTTCCAGTGAAAGAAAGAGGGAATGTTGAAGATGCCATAATAACAGATCCTGCTTGCTATCCAATCTAGAAGTGAGGGCAAAATAGATGTCCAAGGATGTGTTCAAGGCTTGAGGTACTGAGATACAGGGAGAAATTTGATAAGTTTACATTTAATTCCTTGGTGCATAGGGGACTGATGGGTGATTTTATGGAAGTATATATAATCATGAGGGGTGCCATGAGATTGAATATACTAAGGTTTTTTCCCCAGGGTCAGGAATAAATTGGAGGACATAGGTTTAGGAGGGAGAGGGGAAAATTTAATAAGAACCTAAGGAACAAACCTTTTACACAGAGGGTTATATGTATATGGAACAAGCTGCCAGACGAAATGGTTGAATTAGGTACAATAACAATATTTAAAAGACATTTGGATGAGTACATGAATAGGAAGATTTAGTTGGATATGGGTTAAATGTAGGCAAATAGAATGAGCCATAGATGAGCATCTGGGTCACCATGGATTAGTTGGACCGGAGGCGGTTTTCATGCTTTTGGCATTTGATTATCTGATCTTGTGACTCACTCTCAGCATCTCCCCCAAACCGCTCCCTATTACACGGCCAAAGTAATGCAGCATCAGGTTTTCTGTCCCACAGTATTGAAAAAGCCTCTTGTATCACACCTCAAGCCTCTGTTTCCCCTCGTATTCAAATCACAGGATCTGCTCACTAATACGTTGACTGTGTTTTGATTGCTTTGCCATCAAAGAACAGCATCAGAACCTTAAACCAATCACACAACCTGCCACCCTCCAAGGCCCCCTTTGCATGCTGATCTCTGAACCTGGTAGCTGTTCCTTAAGATTTCCCATGGTGGTGCAGCGGGAGAGTTGCTGCTTTACAGCGCCAGAGATCTGGGTTCGATCCTGACTACAGGTACTGTCTGTATAGAGTTTTACGTTCTGCCCATGATCTGTGTGGGTTTTCTCTGGGTACTCCGGTTTCCCCCATGCTCCAAAGACATACAGGTTTGTAGGCTAATTGGCTTGGTAAAAATAATGATTTTCCCTAGTGTTTGTAGGATAGTGTTGGTGTGCGGGGTTCGCTGGTTGGCGTGGACTTGATGTGCCGAATGGCCTGTTTCCATGCTGTATCTTTAAACTAAATCTTTAAACTAAACTAAACTAAACTATGCAGTGAATCAAATTCTGAGACAATGCTTCTAGTGTCTTCCCTCTCATATTTTCAGACCGTGAACCTCATTCTAATGTGGTCAAAACCCAAGTTCCTCACCCAGTGAATCTGCCAAATAGTGATAGTAATAATGGCCCTCTACTTGACAGATACCGTCGCATAGTAGCTGGTATGTTTTAAAACAGTGATCTTTGGGCTGGATTAATAATCCAGAGATACATTTTATAGCTTGAACATATAGCTTTCCAAAGGTACTTATTGTATTTTAAGTCACTCTGCTGCATTTCAAAAATCAGTACAGACTTATATGCTGAAGAATAGTCTTAATTTTGCAACTGTTAAAATAAAAAAAGTTTTACTGTTTCTCAGATCTTGGCAAAACATTACAAGTTACAAACTTAATTATGAATAGTTTAATTACCTACCATATATTAAATCTGTCACCTATTACTTGCTGACAAACCTTACTTCCTCCTTCCAGGTTTTCTAATGCCTTTTATGGCAACATTTTTACCACTAGAAATTCCTCTGTCCATATTTCCAAAGAGAATTGCCAATGTAAACAAGTCACTAACATACCGTGGTAGCTTGGGGGGATACACCATGACGCCTTCTGAAACATGACAAAATGCCACCACGCTGTTTACAGGAAGTGTGCATCCCATACATTATCTTGATCAGCCATTTATAAAATGAGAACCTGATAAGGTCATTAACTGAGATAAGGTCATTTAAATTATACAAATAAATTCTGTCCAGTTTCTTTTAAAGCACCAATAGAGGTCCAAGAAGATAATCAACAAATTTCTGTCAGACCCACTTTAATCTAGTAAAACTGCTGGACCTCAATCTAACATTACAACCTATACTAAAATGAACACCATGGACAAATTCCAGACGCACTATAATTATTTTGATAATCCACACCATGTGTTGAAGTTAAGAACAGCATATGTTTCCATTCAAGATCCTCTACTACTGCATTCCTTCTAAGAATCAGCCCACCTCCTCCAAACATGTGCTCACCCATTCAGCCTATCCATTCTTCTGTTGATGACTTCAGTCTAAAGTGACATTCTAAATTTCCCACAACGCTGATATGCATTAAATCTATTCTTCTGCATTTATCTCTATTATGTGGGGATGGACATTGTCACAAACCATTAGCTCTGTTTCTGTACACATAAATATCAGACCCACCAAGTGATTCCAGCATTTTACCTTTTTACCTCTTCTTCTTGGCAACCCAATTTTCATCTGGTGACATTAATTTGTATCTCTGCCAAGTAACACTGCTGCGGTTTGAATGCCAGGTATTTCTTTATTTCTTAATTTAATTTAGTTTAGTTTAGTTTAGTTTAGTTCAGAGATACAGCGCAGAAACACCCCCTTCGGCCCACTGAGTCCACACACACCAGCGATCCCCGCACACTGACACTATCTTACACACACTAGGGACAATTTACAATTATAGCAAGCCTATTAACCTATAAACCTGTACATCTTTGGAGTGTGGGAGGAAACCAGAGATCCAAGAGAAAACCCACGCACATCACGGGGAGAACGTGCAAACTCCATACAGACAAACAACCATAATTAGAATTGAACCTGGTTTTCTGGTGCTGTAATGCGGCAACTCTACCACCGCACCACCATACCACCTACTGCCTCCGCACCGCACACATTTGTCTGTCCATCTCGGAGTTCCCAAAACCAACATGCAGCAAACCCACAACAGCAGGTCTGAGGGCTGGTATCATGTGGTATGTGACACATCTCATGATTCTCCAAATCCCTTTTCCACCATATCTAAAACATGTCAAGAATGTTGTGAAATACTCTTGCCTTACCTCAGAGTCAGTAGGTTTCAAATACTTCCCATATTACATATTTCTTGTGGCAAAGAAGAGTGGCGGCCTCAGCACCGAGCCTTGCGACACCCCACTAGTCACGGCCTGCCATTCTGAAAGGGACCCGTTTATCCCTACTCGTTGTTTCCTGTCTGCCAACCAATTTTCTATCCATGGCAGTACTCTACCCCCAAGACCATGTGCCCTAATTTTGCCCACTAATCTCCTATGTGGGACCTCATCAAATGCTTTCTGAAAGTCCAGGTACACTACATCCACTGGCTCTCCCTTGTCCATTTTCCTAGTTACATCCTCAAAAAATTCCAGAAGATTAATCAAGCATGATTTCCCCTTAATAAATCCATGCTGACTCGGACCGATCTTGTTATTGCTATCCAAATGTGCCGCTATTTTATATTTTATGATTGACTCCAGCATCTTCCCCACCACTGATGTCAGGCTAACTGGTGTATAATTCCCTGTTTTCTCTATCCCGCCTTTCTTAAAAAGTGGGATAACATTAGCTACCCTCCAATCCACAGGAACTGATCCTGAATTTATAGAACATTGGAAAATGATCACCAATGCGTCCACAATATCTAGAGCCACTTCCTTAAGTACCCTAGGATGCAGACCATCAGGCCCTGAGGATTCATCAGCCTTCAATCCCATCAGTCTACCCCACACCATTTCCTGCCTAATTTGGATTTCCTTCAGTTCCTCAGTCAACCCAGATCTTATGGCCACTAGTACATCAGGAAGATTGTTTGTTTCCTCCTTAGTGAAGACAATCCAAAGTACCTGTTCAACTCATCTTCCATTTCCTTGTTCCCCATAATAAATTCACCCTTTTCAGTCTTCAATGGTCCAACTTTGGTCTTAACTAATTTTTTCCTCTTCACTTACCGAAAGAAGCTTTTCCTATCCTCCTTTATATTCTTGGCTAGCTTACCTTCGTACCAAATCTTTTCTTCCCATATTGCCTTTTTAGTTACCTTCTGTTGCTCCATAAACGTTACCCATTCCTCTGGCTTCCCACTCATCTTTGCTATGATGTACTCTTTTTATGTTTATACTGTCCCTGACTTCCCTTGTCAGCCATGGTCGCCCCTTACTCCCTTGGAATCTTTTTTCCTCTTTGGAATGAACTGATCCTGCACCTTCTGCATTATTCCCAGAAATCCCTGCCATTGTTGCCCCACTGTCATCCCTGCTCGGGATGACTTTCTAGTCAACTTTGACCAGCTCCTCCTTAGTCCCCTCTGTGGAACTATAATACTGACACCTCAGATTTACCCTTCTCCCTCTCAAATTGTAGATGTAAGAACAATATTGGGGGGGTTCTTATCTGGAACTGAGCAAGTTAAGTGGGGCCTTAATTTAATATTTAAGGCTTCTCTAACAGTGCAGTGTTCCTTCAGCACCAAACTGGAGTACCTAAAATAGGGAGAATTTGAAGTGACACAGAAAACCTCAAGTCCTTGCATTGGCCCACTGTTAATGTTAAAAAAACCCTTCATAAACTAGTTCCGCTAATCTTCTGCTGCATGGGTCCCACATTCTCCTCAGGACACACAGAGGCTGGAACTAAGCAAGCTAATATCAATCCTGAGAGACTATCTCAGAATCTGCCTGAATTTTATCTTGGCCAAGTAATGATTGGATGATGGATTATGGGATTTCAGTTTAATGTTGGATGGATCTTTTCAGGTGGGTAATGAGGTCTTCCACATCTTCTGATCATTTAGCTCTCTTTGAGGTCTCAATCTGGCCAAGGGATGCATGATACTTGCAGGTAAACTGGTAACAAGCCAAAAACTCACAGGAGGAATACCATTCAATCGGGGGTGAGGCCATGCAACATTTGCAATATTGGACCAGTGCATAAAATGACAGTTGCAGTCCGCAGGCTTTCATTTTTTTAATAACATTGATCACTACTTGTAAAAGCTTGCTCTGCATAAACTGTCTGTGGTTTTAAAATGTTATTCTTTTCATTTTGGAAGTGCAGTGGTTACCTTTGTCAACACAGTTTCCCACACTAGAGAAGATTATGTTATCAAGAACTGTTGTCAGAATAGTCGTTAACACATTTACTGAAATCAAAATAAGTGGTTTAAGAGTTTATACTCTAGATTCCTATGCCAGGATTCCCAAGCCAGGCATACCATTAGTCCTCACTTGACAGACTAAGAGCAGGGAGGTATGATTTGTGCTTCTGTAACGCCTTTAATGACCTCTAGACATCCAAACAGATTCACAGCCGGTGAAGTATTGGTATTGGTTTGCGTACGTGTGCTGAGATACAGTGAAAAATGTCGTTTTGCATATCATCCAGGCAAATTATGTTATACATGAGTACATAGGGTAGTGGCAAAAGCGGGAACAAACAGAGTGCAGAATATAATGTTCCAGCTGCAGGGAATGTGTATATAAAAAAGTGCAAAGATTGCAATGGGGTAGATAGAAAAATAGGAACATAGAAAATAGCTGCAGGAGGAGGCCATTCGGCCTTTTGAGCCAGCACCGCCATTCATTGTGATCATGGCTGATCGTCCCCTATCAATAACCCGTGCCTGCCTTCTCCCCATATCCCTTGACTCCACTAGCCCCTAGAACTCTATCTAACTCTCTCTTAAATCCATCCAGTGACTTGACCTCCACTGCCCTCTGTGGCAGGGAATTCCATAAATTCACAACTCTCTGGGTGAAAAAGTTTGTTCTCACCTCAGTCTTAAATGACCTCCCCTTTATTCTAAGACTGTGGCCCCTGGTTCTGGACTCACCCATCATTGGGAACATTTTTCCTGCATCTAGCTTGTCCAGTCCTGAGCAGATGGGAAGATGGTGAAATTCATTCATAGCATATGAGAGGAGAATTCAAGATTCTGATAACCCATGGGGCAGATGCTGTTCTCGAATTTGGTGGTAGGTGCTTTCAAATGAGAAGAAGAAAGAATGACCAGAGTGTAAGTGGTTCTGGATTATTTTGGTTGCTTTCCTGTGCCAGCGTGACGTGAAAGCTGAATTATGTGATAGACGAGTCTGTTCACAATTTTCCACAATTTCCTTCGCTCGAGCAGAACAGTTGCCATACCAAGCTGTAATGCATCCAGATTGAATGTTTTCTATGTGGATCTGAACAGATTGATAAGAGTCAGAGGAAATATGCCAAATTCTCCGAACCATCTGAGAAATAACTTTGCAAGAGTAGTCAATGCTGGAATGCAGAAAACTCGGAAGGTGATTTCTGCACAACAAGCTCCCACAAACGGCAATGTGCTACTGCCCATCTCTCAGTTGAGGGATGGGCATATTGGCCAGGATACCAAGAAGAACGCACCATGCTCTACATTGAGGTTGTATCCTGGGACATATCCTGGGATATTGTACTCCACTTAGCATCCTGGTTTAACATTTCTTCCAATATACAACAAGGCTGCCAACGGCCATGGCAATGGAAGCCAACAATCCACCTTCAGGTATTGTAGTGATTCACAGGGCTGCATTGTATGGCGTGTGGACAGAGCTGGGATTAGTTTGCAGGGAAACAGCCCTATTTGCTTTTTCCATTCCAGACACCAAGAAAAGACATTTGGACATTTGAACACAGCGAGACCAAGCATTGACATGGCAATCATTTCTCTTAACCATTCTGCTCAGTCTGCCTTGACCTGCTCGATCTCCCAGTTGCAAAATATTTTAAGGTACACAAAAATGCTGGAGAAACTCAGCGGATGCAGCAGCATCTATGGAGCGAAGGAAATAGGCAATGTTTCAGGCAGAAACCCTTCTTCAGACTGATATTTTATATCAAATATCAAATGATGCCAAATATTTTAACTCCCCTCCCATTCCCATGCTGACATTTCTGACCTGGGCCTCCTCCACTGTCAGCGTGAGGCCACATGTAATTTGGAACAACACCATCTTGAGCAGTTTACCACCCAGTGGTCTGAACGTTGGAATCTCTAATTTCAAGTAACAGGTACATTCCTTTCCCTCCCCTCTCACCCTCCCCACTCCTCCATCCTAGTTCTTCCACTAGTTCCACCTTCCGCATCCTTGTATCCCAGTCATTAGAATTGTAGCCTAACCCTTCATGGGCAGGTGCTAAAAGTTCCAAATTTGGTGGGGTAGGTGCATCAAAATAGAAGAAGAAAATGAATTTGTAAGTTGGATTGCCCTTGTCCTGGATTATTTTGGTTGCTTTCCTGCTGGCCAGCGTGATCTATTTTTGGATAGGACAGTTGCAGAGATATATGGGCCAAATGCAAGCAAATGGGACTAGCCCAGAATTCCAATTTGAGTGGCATGGAAATAATGGGCAAAGGAGCCTGATTCCATATGTGATAGCTCTCTAGACGAGTCTCTCCCCCCTCTCACAATTTCACTCTCCGCAATAAAAAAATCCAGTTTTAAAAGTTTGTTTTTGGAGATTTCCCCTAACTCTTTAGCTTTCTTCCCCTATCGGGCTCTCCCCCCCCCCCTTCTCTCCCCTCCCCCTTCTCTCTCCCCTCCCCCCTCTCTCCTCCCTCTCTCTCCCTCCCCCTCTCTCTCTCTCCCTCCCCCTCTCTCTCCCTCCCCCTCTCTCTCTCTCTCTCTCCTCTCTCTCTCTCTCTCTCTCTCTCTCCTCTCTCTCTCCCCCTCTCTCTCTCTCCCTCTCTCTCCCCCTCTCTCTCCTCCCTCTCTCTCTCTCTCCCCTCTCTCCCCCTCTCTCTCCCCCTCTCTCTCTCCCCCTCTCTTTCTCCCCCTCTCTTTCTCCCCCTTTCCTTCTCCCCTCCCACTCTCTCCTCTAAGTCCACTAGGGGCGCCACATTGATGGCAGCCTCTGCCTACAGTCTATCTGGGTAGGGTTTGTTTTGGAGATTTCTTTAGCTTTTCTATTTGGGGTAGGGGGTTTGGGTAAGGGGGAAACCGTTTCCCAGTCATTTCCTGGCGAGGTCGCGACTATTCTCCGAGTCGCGTGCTCACCCGCCCCCCCCCCAACCTCGCAGCCCACCACCTGGATTGAAGCGGCCTTTCCTGCCGGGGACCCGGACCAGAGCTTCAGCAGCGGCGGCGCAGCACTGGATACATCGAGGAGTGGGCGATTGCTTACCTGGATCACCATTGAAGCTCCGGAGTGTTGGGCCTGCTGCTTCAACATCGGAGCTGTGGTTCATGGAGCTTCCAGCGCGGGAGGCACTGACTTCAATATCGCGAAGTCCTGGGGCCCTTTTGCCGAGGGCCGCCAGCATTGAATCTCCACCCAGCTTATGTATCTTGTATCTTGTAATGATTCTTTAAAAAAAAAGAGAAAATTGGAAACCTAAGATAAAAACAGGAAACGGTTTGTTGTTTAGTCCAGTCATGATCTTATGTCAGCAACAGCCAGCTTGGATGAACTCCTTTAACACTCATTTTGTTTTAATCCTTCACGGAATGTGCAAATTTTTGGCAAATATCCTGAGGCAGGTGGCCTGGGTGAAAAGAGGAATGGAGTTTGTCATACCAATCCCCCGCCATCATCACCTTCTGACCTGACGCTACACAATGCAATCTGGACAACTGTAATCTTCCCTCAGGAGCTCTTGAATCCCAAACTAAATTAATCCCATTAATCTTCCAAGGTTTTAAAGGGGCCAGTAATTGTCTTCCACGCAACAGTTGGAATGCACCAAGAGGTCTCGAATTCAAAGCTTACACTCCCCCAACAGGCAAAGCGCACTTGGTCACGAATAAACACTTTGAATTTCAAACAGATAAGACACGTGCTGACAGCTGTTATAATCTAAACCAGTTTTTTACACAGAGTAAATGGGAGGCAGATTAAAAGAGCCTTCAAGCTATCTGCCCAGATCTTTCATTTTCCAAGTGATCTGAGTGTTCTGCCAAAACTAGAAAGTTCATAAAACACTCAAAGAAAAAAAAACAATGATATAAAATCAGCTGAGGCAAAGAGAATTTAAAAAAAAAAAGAGTTTTAAACAGGCCATTTTCGTAAATTAAATTAAAATGCATTAGTTTGAGTTCCAGTATTAAGGCTATGACCCCAACATATAGAAATCTGTATAAGAAACAGTTTTTCTCTGATGTGCTGTTAATACCTCAATCCAAACCACAAGTTGATCTTTTATGATCACCTATCCATGCACATAATTGTCCTCCTAATTTAACCCTTTTAGGACTAGTATAATACTAGTGAATCTGCACCCTATCACCTTGCAAGGGCCGGATGCACTTCCTGAGCTTTGATGCCTACTGCAGAAGGGACATCCTCCAGATGGGATTTGATCCTGGTTTTTCCGGTGTTAATTGGATTCAGCTGCAATGGTTTAGTCCACAGTGACGAAAGTGGTAATAAAAATCAATTATTAAGAAGTAGCTTTGACCAAAATAAGTACTTTAGTTGCAGTTGTGCAGAGCACTAAATTGTGAGGTAACATTTGAAAAATGTTCGTCTCATGCCAAAAGTGGCACTTTGGCTGCAATGTCAGGTCTCTCACTTCAGAGACAGATGAGGCCACAAGTTGAATGAAGATCCAGTTATCTGGAGTTTTGAAATCAACAACTTCCATTTATATACAGACTATAGCACGAGCAAAAAATATCCCAAAATATTTCAGGGAAAATCAGACTGAAATGGAAAAACAACGAGTGACCTTGGAAGAGGGGCTGTTACTGGTCAGGCAAGGAATGTTCCACAGGGGAGGTAAGAAATGGAAGTTAACCCTGAGTTGCTTAGATAATAAGGAGATGGCAAATGTAATGAAAGAAACCTATGATGCCTATATTGTACTTAACTCCATTGAGAACCATGCTAACTATAGAAACATAGGATGGAAAATAAGCCAAGAGAGAGAATGGATAAAAAAATGGGTTATGTAAAGAGGAATCCAACAATGTTTTAATGGCATGTGGTAAGAGGAGAGCAGTAAAAGGTTGGGTAGGATGTTGGAAATTATGAAAATTGATAAAGTACTAGGATGTCGAGTCTGAAGAAGGGTTTTGGCCTGAAACGTTGCCTATTTCCTTCGCTCCATAGATGCTGCCTCACCCACTGAGTTTCTCCAGCATTTTTGTCTACTTTCGATTTTCCAGCATCTGCAGTTCCTTGTTAAACACTAGGAAGACTTAATGTATCTGAAAAGGTCCCTATAAGATGGGACTGGAGATTGGCCATGTTTACATTCCTAGGCATCCATATCAATAGAAACCTTACCTGGTCCCTTTACACTGATGTGGTGTTCAGGAAAGCTCAGTGTATTTGTTTAGGTACCTGAGAAGATTCAGCATGTTCAGGAGGATTTTCTCCAACTTCTACAGACATGCTGATGGGATGCACCTCAGCCTGTTGTGTTATTGATGGTCTGAACTTGCAGAGAGTGGTGAACATAGCCCATCTTCACAGTGTGTTGCATCAGAGAGGTTGTCATCCTGGCCATTCCCTATTCTCATTCTACCTTTTGAGAGAAGAAAGCTCAGATGTGCAGACTTTGGAACAGGGTCTTTCCTACCGTTTTCAGGCTCCTGCATCAATTGCCACTTTCACTTCCCCTTCCCAGAGGTGCTGCCACAAACGTTCTCTTGAATTGAATTGAATTTAATAGAAAGACACAGCTTCATTTTCTTTGTCTGTACATGTTTGTGTGTACAATCAGCCTGAAGAAGGGCCCTGATCTGAAACATTACCTATCCATTTTTCCCAGAGTTGCTGGCTGACCAGCTGGCTTACTCCAGCATTTTAGAAACATAGAAAATAGGTGCAGGAGTAAGCCATTCGGCCCTTCGAGCCTGCACCGCCATTCAATATGATCATGGCTGATCATCCAACTCAGTATCCTGTACCGGCCTTCTCTCCATACCCCCTGATCCCTTCAGCCACAAGGGCCACATCTAACTCCCTCTTAACTATAGCCAATTAACTGGCCTCAACTACCTTCCATGGCAGAGAATTCCCCAGATTCACCACTCTTTGTGTCTACCTTTGGTATAATCTAGCATCTGCAATTCTTGTCCCTACAGGGAATTGAATAGGTTTGAATGAACAGTCTTTAAAGTAATGTGGCTGCATGGCTAGGAGTAAAATATTCCATAAAATATATTATTTTTTTACATAGGGAGTATCTTAGTTTGAGGGAGTAGGGGGTTTAGGTTGCAGATGGACTTGTCATAATCTTCCTGTTCACACTGGCTGCGGAGGAAGAATCAGAAGAGGGTAGGAAAATAATTGTGTCACTTTTGGTTCAGAAATACGTATAAAGCAATGCAGGCAGCAAAAGGCCAAAGAATTTAACCTCAGTAAGCAAGCAAAAGGCCAAAGAATTTAACCTCAGTAATAGAAAAGCAATTAGAATCAGTAATCAGGTAAAACATTAATAAACTCTTTAGTTAATATAGGAACGTAGCTCTGATTTGTGAAATGTAAATTATCTTGGTCTAACCTGATTAAATCTTTAATTAGTTCCCACATATGGAGGGATATGGGTAAAACACAGGCTTTTGGGACTAGTGTGGCTGGGACATTTTGGCCGGTATGGGCAAGTTGGGCCGAAGGGCCTGTTTCCATGCTGTATCACTTTATCACTCTATGACTCTATGGCAGAGAAGGTTGATGGAGAGAATGCAGATAATACTATTTACATGGGTTTTCAGAAGAGTCTGATAAAACCCTACTTTAGAGACTGGGTCAGAAAATTGAGCCCTATAGAATTAAAAGACCAGGGGCAACCTGGATTGAAAATTGTTTTAAGAATAGAAATCAGAGTACTGATAAGTGAAATAAAACCAGGAAATGGTGGAGATGGTGGTCAGCACGTCTACCAACGTATGTGGAAAGCAAAATAAGGTGAATGTTCAGGTCAATGACATTCACCATTACAGTGTTGAAACTGGAGAATAGTGAACTGTAGTCATCTCCCAAGATTAGTGCTGACGTCACTGCATTATTTGTTACATTAATGATTTAGACATGCATAAGGGTTAGGTTACACAGAAAAAAAAATCTAAATTTGCAGATGGCACAAATCCTTGAAGTGCAGTAAAGGGTAAACAGGATAGTAATGGGATGCAAAAAGTCAGGGTTGGCTGAATGGAAGAGAAAGAGGACACTGAAATCTGAATCAGAAAAGTGTGAGGTAACACACTCTGGAAGAGGAATGCAGAGAAATAATGTAGATTAAATGGCACAGTTCTATACTTTATGAACAGATGGCTTAGGTGTGCATTAGGTTTTTAAAGTTTCTCATTCAACCAATACTAATCAAAATCTTCCGCTGCTGTCTTGGATAACAGTTGGTTAATGTGACATCCAATTTATAAGCAAACTGGCTTAAATTACTATGATTTCCAGAACTTTTGAAATTCTCCAGGAATCTCTGCAGTACAACAAAGATAAATGTTCGTTTTTACATACCAACTACCTGCAGCGGATTTCAAAGGTTATGAAATCGCTTCCTGGCAACAGGACATAGAAAACAACAGAAGGAGGCAAGTCGGAAACATAATGAACTGCAGGAGCTGGAATCTTCAGCAAAATGTATAGTGCTGTAATAACTCAGCAGGTTAGACAGTATCTGTAGAGGATAGGTAACGTTTTGGGTCAGGACCCTTCATCAGACTGATTGGGGGACTAGTCATTTGTTTGAGTCCATTCCATCAATTAATTGCATTGTGATACAGGTGAAATTATATATACATTTCTGTAGAGAGGGAACAAGCTGTTCAAGAACATGAAAGAAGGAAGTAGTTATCTAAAACATACCCTAAAACGTAGGTCCTGTATTAGACATTATTTGGAATTTTAATTTAAATGATACATTGCTTTTTGCCATAAAACACAATAGTTTTAGGGAGTCTGTGTTGGAAGGAACTGCAGATGCAGGTTCAAACCGAAGATAGACACAAAATGCTGGAGTAACTCAATGGGACAGGCAGCATCTCTGGAGAGATGGGTGACGTTTCGGGTCGAGATCCTTCACAGGAGTCGCTAGTTTTAGAGTATTGGTGTTGATTACCAAGATACAGTAAACTTTGTTTTGCGTGCCATCTAGGCAAATCATACAATATACAGTATGAGTACAACTGACAGAGCAAAAGCAAAATAAAGAGAGTGCAGAATATGGTGATGCAGCTACAGAGAAATTGCACTTTAAAAAGTGCAAGGGCAACAACAAGGTAGTTTGGAAGATCGAAAAATTCATTCCTTGCATATGAAATGCTCATTCAAGTATCTGATAACAGGTGAGAAAAAGCTGTTCCTGAATCTGGTGATACATGCTATCAAGCATTTGTATCCTCTCTCCGATGGGAGAGGAGAGAAGAGAGAATGACTGGGATGGGAGTGGTCCTTGATTATGTTGGCTGATTTCCCAAGATAAGTATGAAATATCAATGCAGCCAATGGTGGGAAACTGGATTGTGTGCTGGACGGCTGCCTTCACACCTCCTTACAATTTCTTGCAGTCTTGCGCAGAGTGCTGGTCATTCCAAGCTGTGATACATGAAAGAATGGTTTCTATGGTGCATTGGTGCAGATTGGTAAGCGTCATTGGGGACGTTGAATTTCCTTACCCTTCGAAAGTTCTAAGATAGTGAACACACTGTGGAAAAACAGGTTTCTTCTCTGCAATGGATGGAGCATGACAAGCAGTTTGAGCAGAGGAAGTTGCCATAAAGAGCCAAGTATTTGTGAGTTTTGGAATTTATCGCCCCACCCCACCCCTGTCTGAGAATCTGTAAGTGGTCTGTCACTGAGTATATCCATGACTGAGATTTATAGTTTTTCAGAAACTATTAGATAGTTTCTATCAGATAGAAAAATGGATTTGAGAAAGAAAATTTGCCATTTAGTTGGGTGGTTGGACAGTCTCACAAACTCAGGTAGCTTCCTCCTGCTGTGTCTGCAATTTAGCTGAAGAATGAAAATGAACCAGATTACCATCTGTTCTTCTTCAGCATTGATGGCTCTACCTACCTAGAAGAGCATGTGCAGTTTTGATGGATGAGGATGAGTTTTTGAGAATGTGGCTATTACCCGAGTCGCATCCTTGCCCCACCCCCCACCTTGCGGCTTACCAACTGGATTGGCAAGGCCTTTCCTGTCGGGACCGGACCAGAGCTTCAGCAGCGGTGGTGAGGTGCTGGAAACATCGCGGAGTGGTCGAGGCCTTCCTGGGATCGCCGCTTGGAGCTCCGGAGTGCTGGGCCAATGCCCCAACATCGTGGAGTTGTGGGTGCGGAGCTTTAACGTCTTTAACATCGCGGAGTCCTGGGACCCTTTGCCGGGGGTTGCCAACGCGAATCTCCGCCCAGCGCGGCCTGTGGACATCGGGAGTCGCGGACTCCAGTGGAAGGTTGCTGACGAGAGGTTCCCGGTGAGAGGACCTGAACATCGGGCCACCCGTTGCGGCGAGGACGGGGTGCTCGGGAGGCCCCGACCACGGGTGAACATTGGGGAACATCGGCAAGGAGATTGACTGGACTTTGGTTCCTTCCCTCACAGTGGGGAACTTTGGTGCTTCTGTGGGGATGTTTGTGTTGTGGACTGCTGTGTTCTGTGTTTTGTGTTTTTTTATTTTTATTTTTGTATGACTGTGACGGACAAAGAATTTTGTTGTCCCTTCATTTGAGACGATGACAATAAATTAAACCAAATCAAATCAAATCAAATTGTTCTCTGGTCTTTGTTCTTTGTTCTATGATCAGAGAGCAATCAATCATTTTTTTTAGGCCGACTTTGGCCATACCTCAGTGAGGAGATGCCATTTTCAGGCAAACAAAATGTTGGCAGAAGTAAAGGAATAGAAAAATAAATAAAATTCACTCCAAATGATTTAAAACAGTAGCTGTGCAACGCAGGGAATCATTTAATTATAGCCCAACTACCAGGAAAAGGCTGATATCTAATTCAAATCATAAACCCACAGTAAACACAGCAAGGATTCACATTCTGGAAGTTTTGTTATACATTTTGGAACAGTGTATTTATAGATCAAAACCTCGACGTTCCAGTCAGATAAAGTCACAGATACTCACATTTCTGTGGGAATATTTCACGCAAAATTGTGGCAAGGGATGTGGTTGACAAGCGCCAGACACTGAACTGAGTGGCTCTGCTTTCCAACTGATTGCCAGTAAATTTTTATTGGTTATCTGAGTACTCATGAGGAAAAACAAGTAGTCGAATTTAAAGGGAGTTAAAGCATGCGACTGTTAAGCTCTCGGGTATTAGGTTTGTTTTAGAAATCCCCACACGGTGGATAATCTGCATTGATATTTGTTCTCAACACCTAAATCCATCAGAGCTATCGATGCTTGGACTAACCAAAAATGGGAGACTGCCGTTAATAAAATTAGCCGCCTCGGTATAAATAAGCCGGTGCCTTCATGCATTTCTTTTTGATTAATGCTGTTTGATCAAAAATGAATAATAGACAAGTGGTTTAATAGAAGGAACTGTTCCAATGATGGAGGTGTTAGAAGTGGAGAGCAAAACTCACCACGATGGGGAAATGTGGGAGGGGGATAGAGTCATGATGTATTGTGAGGTTGAGCATTGAGTAAGAGTAAGGGAAATGAAATGATTGGAGTATTTTTCCAATTAGCCAACACAGATATCATGGGCTAAATGACCTCCTCCAGTGCTCTATATATAATTCATGTCATGTATGATGTTGGTTTAACATTTTAACCATGTGGCTGGCTGATTGCAGTGCATCTGCAACATTGGTTGGGAGTGGAATTCTCTGTTTCTCTGAATGCTTCCTCGGCATTAAGTTTATCCTTCAATTATCAAGTATGCTATTAATTTGAACTGCCAAAAGATTTTTGCCACTTGAGAAAGAGATAATGGGACATGGGAGCAGAAGGCACTGCTGGCTTGCTGGTGCTTCTGCAGAGAGGTTTCAATGTGATCCGTCAGAAGATCTGGACTTTAATTGCTGTGCATCGCACAGGGCAATTACAGCACCCACTAGAGGTCCAAAAGATCCTAGGAGCAAAATGAGGCCAAGCAGCCCATCGAGTCTATTCTGTCATTCAATCATGGCTGATCTATTTTTCCCTCTCAACCCCATTCTCCTGCCTTCTCCCTGTAACCTTTGATGGTCTCCCTAATCAAGAACCTATCAATCTCTACCTTAAAAATACCTAATATCTTACCTCCATTGCTGTCTGTGGCAAGCAATTTCACAGATTTACCAGCCTCTGGCTGAATAAATTCTTGAATGTACGTCCTTTTATTCTAAGCCTGTACCCTCTTTTTCTAAACTCTCCCATTACTGGAATCATGAGCTGTGGAGGACATTCAATCTCTCTCTGATCCTTACCCTTCCATAACACATTGAACTGAGGGGGTTGTAGACAGTGGAATTAGTACGCGTGTTGCTGCTGAGAGTCCTGATAAGCAGATAGAGGAAGGGCAACTGAAATTGACTACGCAAAAAGGAATTTTTTGGGGGTGATTGCAATGTGATTTAGATACGTACATCGTGCCTGGACTTGTCAGACTTTTTTGAGGTTAAATTGAGATCATCACATCTAAACCCATCTATACAGATAGTGAATCGTTGTACAAATCATTTGGCATTGCACTTCATAATAATTTGAGTAGAATATTGCTACCTGCTCTTTGTTTTCTGTCTGGTAATGAATACTCAATCCTTGCTAGTAGATTAGTTCAAGTTCAAGTTCGCGTTTATTGTCACTTAGCCAATTAAGGTATACTGACATTTGAGTTACCATACAGCCATACTAAGTGAGAAGCAACAATACAAACAGCCACATAAAATAAAATGTAACATAAACATCCACCAGTCATCTTCCTCCTTTGTTCACCCATGGTGGTCGGGGCCTTTGAACCCTCCGCAGTTCGCTGCAGCTGACGATCCGATGTCCAAGCCCTCACATCGGGACGATGGAAACTCCGGCATCGGGATGGATCGGAACACTCCGCGACATGGAGCTCCCGAGTCGGCCTCTTCTGATGGGAGACCACGGCTTCACGGTGTTAAAGTCCACAGGCCCTTTCGGAGCACTTTTGCTGGTGATCTTTGGCAAAGGATCGCCCGCTCCGCGATGGGAAAACCGCACCGCACACTGTGTGGGGGCAGCGGGGGGTTTGTGGGGGCGGGGGGTGTGTGCAGGGGTTGTGGGCGATGCGGTGTGTGGGGGGGGGGGTGTGTGAGGGTGTGTGTTTGGAGGTGCATGTAGGGGGGGGGGGGGTGTGGTGTGTGTGTGTTGGGGGTGCATGTGGGGGGGGGGGGTGTGTGGTGTGTGTGTGTGTGGGGGGGTGTGCACAGTGGTGTGTGTGTGGGCGGGGGAATGTGTGTGGGCGGGGAGAGTGTTTGTGGCTGGGGTTGTGGGCAGAGGGGGGAGGGTGAGTGAGGGGGTTGTGCGGGAGGAGAGGGGTGTGTGGGCAGGAGGGGAGTGAGCTCAGAGAACAGACGGGGTAGAGAGGGAGGCATCACTGAGGAGGGGGACCAGAGTAGCAATGGCTGGAATTGGCGGTGCGATGGGGACTCACAACAAGTTCTGGTCGCTGTTCGATCTCCTCCGCCAGACTTACAGTCTCTGCATTCTGTCTGGCGACATTGGTGACATCTCCGACTCTGGGCTGGGCTGGATCTCCGACTGGGTTGGGCTGAGTCCCCCATTCCGGGCTGAGCTAGGTCGGGTCTCTGACGCTGCGCTGCTGCTTGGTGCGGGGCTGCTGCTTGGTGCAGGGCTGCTGCATGGGGCGGGGCTGCTTCGGATCCGGTTCGGAGCCTCCGCCGGCCATCTTCAGCACTAAAGATGCGATGGCGTAGGCAGGGGCGGACCATCCTGGGGAGTGATGGGGAAGAGACAAATCCACGCAACGCTGGAAGGCAGGAGAAGAGATTGATCTGCGCAGGTGTGGTTTTTAAGATTTTTAAACCTCGCTAACTTTTAAGACATTCAACCGATCAGAACGAAACTTGGTGCAATTGCAGCATAGGAGAATGGTGAGTGAACTGGCTAAAAATCGTAGTGCCGTCGAACCATTTTTGCGCAAATAGAATGACTGCCAAACCGGAAGATAACAAGATCATAGTTTTAGTTATGTATCGATACTAGACCAAGTGGGACCCGTTGGGTCTCTGTCACATGGGAGAACTGGATCACCAACGCAACCCATTCCCCAATGCAATATTCCATATTTACCCGTTCCCCCAATGCAACCCCTCCCCCCAACGCAATACTGCACCACACACGCATAGCCCCCAACTGCGTACGCATGGCTCATTTCCCCTCATCCCCAGCAGTCCTTCCCCCTCCTCTTCACCCTCCCTCTTCTTTCCCCTCCCCTCCCCCAATCCCTCCCTCACCTCTCCCTCCCTCTTTCCCCCACCCTGTCACTCCCTTCCTCCATAACTTATTTCCCCTCCCTACTCGCCTCCTATCCCTTTATTCACAATTCCTCACCTCCCCCCCCATCCCACTCCCCCACTCTACCTCCTCACCTCCCCCACTGCCCTCCTCTCCCTCTATTTCCCCACTCCCTACCTCCCCATTCCCCCCTCATCTCCCTCTTTTCCCCTCCTCCCCCACTCTCCTCACCTCCTCCACTTTCCCCCTCTCCCTCCCTACCCCCTCCTCTCCCTCAATCCCCCCCCTTTCCCTCCTCACCTCTCCCAATCCCTCCCCTTTCCCCCACCCTCACTCCCTCCCTCCCTCCATCCCTAAAAAGCAGCATCTGCACTTTCTTCCTCCACAGGTCATTCATTGTTAGCTGTGGTTTAGATCCCGTTGACTTGACGATTGGACCAGTTTGCATCGTGTGTGTGTAAGTAAGTTACTCAAACTCCGCGCAAATTGCTTGGCCACCCTGGAACCCTACTCCCTCCCTCTGCCCAATCCGGCTCAGCCGCCGCATGGCCCGACCCCGCCCTGTCCACACGCCCACTGCCGCCGTGCGGCCCGTCCGCGCCCTGCCCACCTGCCTGCGGGAGGGGGGCGGGGGGGGGGGGGGGGGGGATGGAGTCAGTGTTCGTCCCGGTGGGCACCACGAGTTTCGATGAGTTGGTGGAGAAGATCTCCTCTGAGGAGGCCATGAGTTACTGCAACAGCGGCTGTGGAGAAGATGAACCCAGGGGGGCGGGTAGACGGGACCGCCTTTGCCGCAGAGGGCGGGTGGGGGAGAGGGGTGACGGGTGAGTGATGAGGGAGAGAGAGACAGAGAGACAGGACCAGGGCCTCCACTGAACCCCCCCCGCGGCCGCCGTTGGCGGTGGGGGAGACGATAGACAAGTTACTGTGAGGGTGGGAGAGAGAAGTTTGCGAGTGAGGCGGGACAGGCCGCTGCCAGTGGGGCAGGAAGAGGCGGTGCCAACACGGCCGTGGCATTGACTGACAGGAGAAGAGACCAATCCACATGGTGCTGACTGAGGGAATCTGCATATGTACGTTTTTTAAGATTTTTAAACCTCGATAACTTTTACAATATACCACCGATCGGAACAAAACCTATTGAACTCGCAGCACAGGAGACCGGTCAGTAACCTGGTGAAAAATCACAGCACTATCGCGTACCGTTTTTGCACAAAAAGAAGAATCTCACAAACTGGTAGAGCATAAAATTAGAGTTTTAGTTATGTATAGATAGATAGATGATAGATTGTCTCATCTAAGCAGCATCCTGGTGAAACTCATCTACAAACTCTTCAAATCCTACGCTTCCTTCCTGTAATGGGATATCCAGAACTGTCCAGAATACTCCAAATATGGCTAACCAAAATTTTATGAAGTTGCAACATGACTTCCCTAAATGTTCCAATATGCCTCATTTTCCACGCTATCTACCTATATTGCTACTTTCAGGGAGCTATGACTTGGAATAAATGAACCCTATGTACATTAGTGCTGTTATAGGTCTTCCAATTCGCTGCACACTTTTCAGTTAAAGTTGACCTTCCAAAGTGCAACCCTCAGACTTGTTTGGATTAAACTCCGTCTGCCATTTCTCTGCCCATGTCTGCAACTGATCTATATCCAATCTTATCCTTTGGCAGCTTTTCTCACTCTCAAGCATCGAGAGACAAGTGCTTTATTGTCATAATCCAGATGGAACAATGAAATTCTTACTTGCAGCAGCACAACAGAATATGTAAACATAGTACACTGCAAACAATGTAATAAACGAGAAAAACGTTCAGTGTCTAAATATATACACATACCCGTCTTCACATATATATATATAAATATATATGTGAAGACGAGTATGTGTGTGTATATATATACACACACGCACACATACGTACACATAAAAAACAAACAAACAATAATAATACAATAATAATAATAGTCTGTGTAGTCGAGAGCTTATTTGGAAGTTTTAGTGTTCTACCTGCAATCCACTAATTTTGGTGTTGTCTGCAAACTGGCTAACTACTCCATCTACAGTCATGTTCAAGTTATTTAAATTTATCACAAACAGAGGTTACAGCAGAGTTCCTTGTGGTACTCGACTGGTCACAGACCTACATTACAGCTAGAATAACACTTCCATCACTGCTCTCAGAATTCTAGGATAAGCTACATCTGCATCCAAATTACTAAGTCACCTTCCTTTGAAATGTTAATTGTCGCTCTCTCCATTTGTGCAACCTGAGTGTCTCCAGAATTCTCTGTCTTTATTGCAGATTTCCATTCTCGGCAGAGTTTGGCTTTGATTTTCGCTTTCAATTTTAAACATTGTTACAGGCTCAAGGGACTGAATGATCACTGCTCCTAACATTCGTTAGCCTTGTTTGCCAGACTGTTAGCTTGCTGATGGTCTGATCTATTGAGTTCAGGAATTGAATATAATTGGCAATGAATGTAGAGTCGTACAGCACAGGAACAGGCCCTTTGGCCCATAATGTCTGGCCGAAGATGATGCTAAGTTACTCCTCTGCCTGCACTTAATTCATGACTAATTCTATGGAATTTTTTGAGGATGCAACAAGTAAAATGGATGAAGGAGAGCCAATGGATGTAGTGTCTTTTCAGAAAGCCTTTGATAAGGTCCCTCATAGGAGATTAGTGGGCAAAATTAGAACTCATGGTATTGGGGGTAGGGTATTGACATGGATAGAGAACTGGTTGGCAGACAGGAAACAACGAGTACGAATAAACGGGTCCCTGTCAGAATGGCAGGCAGTGGCGAGTGGAGTGCTGCAAGGCTCTGTGCTGGGGCCGCAACTATTTACAAATATATATTAATGATTTAGCTGATGGAATTAAAAGTAACACTGGCAAAATTGCAGATGACACAAAGTTGGGTGGCAGTGTGAACTGCTAAGGGGATGCCAGGAGGTGGCAGGGTGACTTGGACAGGTTCAGTGAGTTGGCAGATGCAGTATAATGTAAATAAATGTGAGGTTATTCATTTTGGCGGCAAGAACAAGGAGGCAGATTATTATCTCAATGGTTAAGAGAGAACGGCAGATGCTGGAAAAATCTAAGGTAACCAAAAAATGCTGGAGAAACTGAAATGTCGAGACCGAAACATCGCTAATTCCTTCCCTTCATAGATGCTGCCTCACCCGCTCAGTTTCTCCTGCAATTTTTGTCTACCATTATCTCAATGGTGTCAGATTAGGAAAAAGGGAAGTGCAACAAGATCTGGGTGTCCTTGTACACCACTCACTGAAAGTAAACTAGCAGGAACAGCAGGCAGTGAAGAAAGCTAATGGCATGTTGGCCTTCATAACAAGAGGATTTGAGTAGAGCAGTAAAGATGTCCTTCTGCAGTTGTATAGGGCCCTGGTGGAACCGCATATGGAGTATTGTGTGCAGTTTTGGTCTTCTAATTTGAGGAAAGACATCCTTGCTATTGAGGCAGTGCAGCGTAGGTTCACAATGTTAATTCCTGGGAGTGCGGTACTGTCATATGAGGAAAGATTGGAATGACCGGGTCTGTAATTACTGGAATTTAGAACGATGAGGGAGATCTTATAGAAATATATAAAATTATAAATGGACTGGACAAGCTAGATGCAGGAAAAATGTTCCCAATGTTGGGGAATCCAGAACCAGGGGCCACAGTCTAAGAATAAAGTGAGGCCATTTAAAACTGAGATGAGAAAAAACGTTTTCACCCAGAGAGTTGTGAATTTGTGGAATTCTCTGCCACAGAAGGCAGTAGAGGCCAATTCACTGGATGAATTTAAAAGAGAGTTACATAGAGCTCTTATGGCTAGTGGAATCAAGGGATATGGGGAGAATACAGGAACGGGGTACTAATTGCGGATGATCAGCCATGATCACATTGAATGGCGGTGCTGGCTCCAAGAGCCAAATGGCCTCCTCATGCACTGATTTTCTATGTTTCTATGTTTCTATATACCTCCATTCCCAGATTATCCACGTACCTATCTCAAAGCCTCTTAAATGCCACTATCATATCTGCCTCCACCACCACACCAGGCAGCACATTCCAGGCACCCACCACTTCTATGTAGAAAATACGTCCCACAACCTCCTTTAAACATTCCCCTCACTTTGAAGCCATGCCTTTTGACATTTCCACTCGGAAAAAGTTATCAATTTAAAAAAAATGGAAGACAGCTTTCGCAGATTGCATGAGGTTATTCCTTTTTCCAATCCAAATGCTGAGTACAGTGTGTTACCATATTTGGCAAAAGATTGAAAAGCATCTCATTACCTTCATACTACAAGCTCAGTTGAAACTCTGAATCCATGACTCATTGGCATCTTTCTTAATATTACTCCCTTGCTTTATACTGTCTGTCATCGCTAGACCCGAGGTAAGCACATCAGTTCCAGCATCTGGTTACTTACAATGCTGACTTCAGAGGGACATTGCAGATTTCAGAGGGACAAGGAGGCATGCCATGTATAGTCACAAATAGCTGGAGTAACAGTGGGACAGGCAGTATCTCTGGAGGGAAGGAATGGGTGAAGTTTTAGGTTGAGACCTGTCCCACTGAGCTACTCCAGCTTTTTGTGTCTATTTACGGGTTAATCCAGCATCCGCAGTTCCTTCCTACACATGTCGTGTGATGGTGACTGATATTTTCTCCCTTTAATCTGTAACTGCGTCTTCTATCAACTGAGAATTGGTGTTGTTCTGGCAGTATAGCTTTAACTGGGACTGGCATCTACTGTGAATAGGACAAGGAGCTGAATGTACTTATAAAAGATTTTGTAGGTGGCATCAGATGATGAGTGGAAACAAGGGTTGGCAGCATGAAGGAGCCTTGATGGCCATGCATTTTATACAACGTACCCCTTATTGCAGAGCACCAGCCTGCCAGTCCTGGTGGAAGACAAACATGCTGGAGTAACTCAGCAGGTCAGGCAGCATCCCCAAAGAATATAGATAGGTGACATTTCAGGTCAGGATTCTTCAGTGATCCAGTTGACCTCTGCCTTGGCATCCTGACTAAAGCAGAAAGATGAGCTTCACAGTACATGGAGTAGTGGTTCATAGTTTCTGCAGTGTTTTTTTTATAATTCTCTCTGTGACTTTGAACACAGACACCAGCAGAATGGTCCACGAGAGAAAAGGAGAGGTGCGATCAATAGTCTGCACATTTTAAAATCTCTTAGAAATCATCTATTCAAATGCATCACAGCTTGATTTGCTGCCCAAAGCCGCAAGAGTTGTGAATGCATCATGTCTATCACATAAACTAAACCTTCCCCCCTCTCCTCTAGCCCCACCCTCCCCTTGTCTGCTTCCATACTTCACACTGCCTCTGGTATGCAGCCAAAATAATTACTGACCCATCACATGCTACCAGAATAGGGGCAGCATGGAATAAATACAGAATAAATCTTCCTCTTTACACTATCCCATCACACACTCCTAATGCAGGCACAGTATAGGGTTGGATACAGATTATAGTTCACTTTATGTTGTCTCATCAAGCAGATCTGTACTTTTCTATCACACACACCCAGTGCAGGGATAACATTGGTTAGATCAGAGTATAGCTCCTTCTACACTATCCTGTCACACCTTCCAAGGACAGGAATAGTTGGTGTGGCTTGATGCAAATCATCACGCCCAATGGTTAAAGCACCATTCAAACATCTGGATGAGATTTGATAGTAATTTCAGAAAGTAGTCCCATTGCACTTACCATGGCCATTGGAAATCAGAATCCATTCTCCCTGTATCTCAATCTAACGATTGATTGGCAATGTATCTAAACATCTGCTTTGTGTTATTCAAAAAGAGAAAGAAAAAAAATCAAGTTAAATCCAGAATAAAGTAAGTCACCCTGTATATCATCTCGTCAAACACTCCCAGCATAAGGACAACATAGCAAAAAAAAACTGCTGGAGGATGGATCAGGCAGAATGTGTGGAGGGAAATGGACAGACATTTTGGTTCTGAAGTAGGATCCTGATGTGAAATTCTCTCTGTTTAAGAGGGAACTGCAGATGCTGGAGAATCGAAGGTTACACAAAAAAGCTGGAGAAACTCAGCGGGTGCAGCAGCATCCATGGAGCGAAGGAAATAGGCAACTTTTCGGGCCGAAACCCTTCTTCAGACTGATAGGGGGTGGTGGGGAGAAGGAAGGAAAAAGGAGGAGGAGGAGCCTGAGGGCTGAGGGATGGGAGGAGACAGCCCGAGGTCTGAGGAAGGGGAGGAGACAGCAAGGGATAACAAAATTGGGAGAATTCGATGTTCATGCCTGCAGGATGCAGACTCCCCAAGCGAAATATGAGGTGCTGTTCCTCCAATTTCCAGTGTTGCTTACTCTGGCAATGGAGGAGACCCAGGACAGAGAGGTCGGTTTGGGAATGGGAGGGGGAGTTGAAGTGCTGAGCCACCGGGAGGTCAGGTAGGTTCTTGCGGACCGAGCGGAGGTGTTCGGCGAAGCGATCGCCCAACCTCCGCTTAGGTGCGACAGAGGTTCACCTGTATCTCCTCCAAACTTATCTACTGCATCCGCTGCTCTAGATGTCAGCTGATCTACATCGGTGAGAGGTGCGACAGAGGTTTACCTGTATCTCCTCCAACCTTATCTACTGTATCCGCTGCTCTAGATGTCAGCTGATCTACATCGGTGAGACTAAGCGAAGGTTGGGCGATCGCTTCGAAACGTTACCTATTTCCTTCGCTCCATAGATGCTGCTGCACCCGCTGAGTTTCTCCAGCATTTTTGTGTACCTAGTGTTCTGCGGATAATGGCTGCAATTTTGAATTGATAATTTAATAAATAGTTCCTTTAGTTATTGCCCTCCCCCCTTCATTTCTTGCTTCCTTTACCCCCAAAAAATATGAGTTTCAATCTTGAAAGCTTAAACTTCTCCTGCAGATCCACTAACCTTTGAAGATGTTTCAGACTAACCACTGTACTAGTTAAATACATTTCCTAAGTCTATTCCTATGAGGCCTAATGCTATTTTTAATTTGTAACCTTTACTTCTGATGGCTGTATTTGGAAATGTTCACTGTGACTGTCCCGCTAAATCAGCAAAGCTTTTTTCCACAGCTCAGTTGGGTTATTCCATTCTCTTAGGGGAATCAACAATAACAAATGTAATTTATACCACACCAGAAACATATAATATAATATAACAATTACAGCACGGAAACAGGCCATCTCGACCCTTCTAGTCCATGCCGAACGCATAATCTCCCCTTAGTCCCATATACCTGCGCTCAGACCATAACCGTCCATTCCCTTCCCATCCATATAACTATCCAATTTATTTTTAAATGATAAAAACGAACCTGCCTCCACAACCTTCACTGGTGCACTTTCCCTGGAGCAACATAGGATTATAACTATATGGAATCAGAAACTGGACCACCTAAGGAGATGCAAGAGTGGCTGAGGGAGGATCTGAGAGATGATGGAAAAGAGTGGGATTTTAAAACTCAGAGCCCACACAAACTAAGTCAGTCATCAGAGATAGAGGAATGTAAGTTGCTCTCTGGGTGCAGCATAATCAAGGACCACTGATATCCCATTCATTCCTCCTTTGCCCCACTCCCATCGGGCAGAAGATACAAACTACAAAAGTACGTACCACCACATCCAGGAACAGCCCGTGTTCTTACACTACTGAATGGTCTTCTCACAAGATGTGTAGTCCCGATCTCTCACTCTTCCTCATTGTAGATCTTGCACATTTTTTCTGTAACTAACATTGTAGTGTGATAACATTATATTCTTTACGCTGGTAGTTTTTTCTTTTCACTACCTGTTCTACTTGTGATTGACTTGATTCTACTCACGTGTATTATGATTTGGCTGGATATTACGCTTTTCACTGTATTTCAGTGCACGGGACAATAATAAACCAATACCAATACGAATTGTGAAGTGAACGGGAACATGACAGTCCTTTTTGCTGCATTTATATCTTAATCAAAACTTACTTTACAAACTATGGATGATGTTTGCTGAAATTATATTGTCTTTTTCTGAACAAGGCTTAGGGCCTTGAAATATTTGGCTCCTTGGGTTGTGTTACGACTCCCGAATGCAGGTACTTCAGAGCCGCGTAACATAATTCAAAAACTAGGTTTAAGTTCAAAAATCTTTTAATTATTCAATGGAACACAAAACCCAAACCTGATTTAAACAACCCAGTCAGGGATATGGATGGACTAACAAACAATTAAACAGTGCTCCAGCCAGCCACGTAATGGACCGTCGAACCGTAGACTCTAAAACCTGCCTAAAGAGATATAACCCTGAAACAAAATATACGAAAACACTAAGGTCAGCCCTTATCCATCCCAATTCAATATTTGTTAACAAGGAATGGTGAAAGTACACAAAGTTCTATGCCATGTGGCCAGGCCTTCCTCAGCTCACACCAGCAGGCTGCTCACAAGTCAGGGTCCACGAAGAAAAGAGAGAGAATCCTGGGAAACTCTGGTATTTAAGCTTCAGATGAGTCACCCGTCACCTGACGCAGCTTGGCCAATCGGGTACAGGAGCCTTTTAACCTCTTGATTCCAGACTCACAGCCACGAGGCCTGTACTCGGGAGAGAAACAGAGAAAGGTAAGTACATAGCATTCACCAGGGGAGGGGAGGGGAGGGAGCGCGCGCGCGCGCGCGCGCCTAACAGGCTGATGCAGGCTTTCTGTTGCATTGATTTATCTCAGAATCTTTGACTTTTGCCAGATTTTGCTGTAATTCTACTGACTGCATCCCAGAAATGGAGCCAAGTCCATAGATTTAAAAAAACAACCTCCAGGGGTGTTAACCAAATTGCTGAAATCTCATGGAGCTCGTAAGTGAGTGTTCGAGATTGTAACTGTCAACGTAGCCAGCCACCAGTGTCTATAGATTAATATTAATCCTAAAGAATCAGAGAATCGTGGAGATTTATAGGACTGAGGAAAATTATTTGATTCTTCACAGCAAGGCTAACTTCAAACAAGGCCAACCAAATTTACAGTATCTCCTGTTGTAGTCTGTGCCTTCTTTAATTTAATTTTGAGTTTAATTTGGAGATACAGCGTGGAAACAGGCCCTTCGGCCCACCTAGTCCATGCCGACCAGCGATCCCCACACACTAAAGCTGTCCTACACATACTAGGGACAATTTACAATTATACCAAGCCAATTGACCTGCAAAACTGTACATCTGTTGAGTGTGGGAGAAAACCGTAGAACCCGGAAAAACCTCACGCAGGTCATGGGGAGAACATACAAACGCCGTACAGACAAGCATCCGTAGTCAGGATTGAACCTGGATCTCTAACGCTGTTAAGCAGCAACTCTACTGCTGCTCCACCGTGCCGCCCTATAAGAGCATCCTGCAGTGTTTGCTGGTAGGACACTGTGAGCAGTGAGTTTCAGAGGAAAATGCCCTTGTGAGTAAAATGTTAGTCATCAATTCTCCTCCAATCACTTTAGATCTGTGCCCTGTCATTATTGCGTTCTCTTCTGAGGCCTTGTAACTCTTTCTTTTTAGACAATAGACAATAGATAATGGTACCAGGAGTAGGCCATTCGGCCCTTCGAGCCAGCACCACCATTCATTGTGATCATGGCTGATCATCCACAATCAGTACCCCGTTCCTGCCTTCTCTTCATATCCCTTAACTCTGCTATCCATAAGAGCTCTATCTCACTCTCTCTTGAAAGCATCCAGAGAACCAGCCTTCACCGCCCTCTGAGGCAGAGAATTCCACACACTCACAACTCTGGGTGAAAAAGTTTTTCCTCATCTCCGTTGTCACTGGCTTACCACTTATTCTTAAACTATGGCCCCTAGTTCTGGACTCCCCCAACATCGGGAACATGTTTCCTGCTTCTAGCGTGTCGAAACCCTCAATAATCTGAAATGTTTCAATAAGATCCCCTCTTATCCTAAATTCCAGTATATACAAGCCCAGCCATTCCAATCTATCAACAAATGACAGTCCCGCCATCCCAGAAATTAACCTTGTGAACCTACGCTGCACTCCCTCAATAGCAAGAATGTCCTTCCTCAAGTTTGGAGACCAAACCTCCACACAATACTCCAGGTGTGGTCTCACTAGGACCCTGCACAACTGCAGGAGGACCTCTTTGCTCCTATACTCAACTCTTCTTGTTATGAAGCCCAACATGCCATTCGCTGTCTTCACTACCTGCTGTAGTACAACAGGACCCCCAGATTCTGTTGTACTTCCCCTTTTCCCAATTTGACACCATTTAGATAATAATCTGCCTTCCTGTTTTGATATTTGATATAGCTTTGATATAGCTTAATTAAAGCTCTCTACAATTTCTTCTGTCCCAATATAATCACAGCTTTGCCAGTTTCAATATTAAATTCTCTCATACCTGAGTTAGGGTATAAACATTTTCCACGGTGGAAACATCAAAATCTAGAGGGCCAGAGGGAAAGTGTTAAGGACATATGCAGGACAAGTCTTTTTACACAGCGAGTGCCAGGTTCTTTGAGCATGCTGCCGAGGGTGGTGATTGAAGTAATTCAATCGTGACGTTCAAGAGGCTTTTAGATAGGATCATGACTATGCAAACAATGGAGCGATATGGATCATTTGCAGGCAGTAAGAAATAGTTTAACTTGGTATCGTATTCATCACAGACTCTGCGCAGCACTGTTCCATATTCTTTGAGTACTTGGTTATGGTCCTGTTTCATTTTTTCTGACACTCTGGGAGCAATCTCTCATCACCCTGCCATCACTGCAGTATCCAGTGATTCACTTGGCAACAGTACTCTCTAGCTGTTGCTTGTAGAGTGGTGTGTTCTTGTACTGTTCTATGTTCTATGTGTCACAACTCCTCTGAAGCTTCTTTCATACCATCAAACTTGTCCATAATGCTTTTGATCAGGGAAGGAAGACCAACGTTCATGATATCTCAGAGAAGTTGTGCATGAGCTGAGAAGCTGAAGGAACCACCTCATGCTAGATTGAATGGTTTTGTTGTTCTTCAATTCCTTCATACTATTGCTTTGGGCATTGATCACTTCAGCCAGTCTGGTGGTGGAATCAAACTGTTAACAGTGCTGTTTCAATCAAGAAATTGCTGACCATATTTTTAATGGATAAAATGCAAAACAACCTGCACACCATTGTCAATGTTTTGGATTTTCTCCATCATTGAGAGATGCCCACCAAAGCTTATTGTTTCTCCAGTTGGCTGGTGTCCAGTGTAAAGGAGATCCATGGTCTTCTGAGGATTGAGACAATTTATGAACTCAGCAAAGGATAGCCAAGAAATTAATAGAAGAATGTAAACTAGAGTCTGAATTGGTGAGAAGCATAAAAACGGCAGAGAACACATTTTTATAGGCGAGCAAAGGAAAAGAAGGCCCATTACAGATAGAGTGGGGAGAATTGTTAAGGGGAAAAAAGGAAATGCAAAAATTAAATAAACAAATATTGATATCTGTGCATATGGAAGAAAATGTCTAAAAGCCCCTGGAAAGCCCCTGACCACTGGGTGGCGCCCACAATGGCCACTTTCAAGATTCAAGATCAAGATTCAATTTATTTGTCATTTGGACCCCTTGAGGTCCAAACAAAATGCCGTTTCTGCAGCCATACATTACAAACAAATAGACCCAAGACACAACATAATTTACATAAACATCCATCACATCGCTGTGATGGAAGGCCAAAAAAACTTAGCTCTCCACTGCACGCTTCCCCCCCCCGATGTCTAGTCAAAGTCAAAGCCCCCGGCTGGCGATGGCGATTGTCCCGCGGCCATTAAAGCCACGCCGGGTGGTGCAAGGTCGCACACCGGGTTCTTGATGTTGGAGCCCCCGGCGTGCGCTCGCAAAGTCCCGTAGCCATTCCAAGCCGCGCGGGGGGGTGATGTCAGGCCCCGCACCAGGAGCTCTTCGACCCCGCAACTCGGGCGGGAAAAGTCGCCGTTGCAGGAGCTCTGAAAAGCGGTCTCCCTCCAGTGACCCGCGGGCTCCCGGTGCCGCCGTCCACCAGACCCGCAGCTGCAGCCTCCGAATCTCCGGAGGTCGGGCAGCAGCAGCGCTCCACCACCGCTCCACCCGCTCCGGACTCGGCCAGCTCCGCGACGGTGAGGTGAGTCGTCGGCACCAGAGCCCCCGGTCTTCTCCTGTTGGAGGCCGCTCCACGTTGCCGCCCCAACGACAACGGAGACCCGACAAAGAAAAGGTCGGGTCTCCCGTGCAGGGAGAGATTAAAGGTTACCCCCTCCCTCCCTCCAACCCCACCCCACCCCCCCCCCCCCCCCCCCCCACACACACACCCCCCAACAAAAAATAACAAAACTACATAAAAACATAGACAAAAAAATTATAAAAACGCAGACGGGCTGCAGAGGCCGCTGCTGACGAGAGTCGCGCCGCCTACCTAAAAATTGCCAACAGTCTCTCGTCTTTTCCTTCCTTGTTATTTTATAATATGCGTTAAATGTATGTTTTAGTGTTCGTTAACTTGTTTTATGGGGGGGGGGACTTTTTTTAATCTCGTACCTCGACGGAGATGTAATTTTTTTTTTTTTCCATATCGTACCTTCATTCGCACTGAGGCTTAACATTGTGGAGCTGGCAGTCCCTGTCGGGGATCAACTTTGAAGCTCCAACCACGGGAGCCTGCAGATTTTAACATTGTGGAGCTCATGGTCCCTGGTTAGAGAGTGACTTCAGGAGCTCCGAAGCCACAGGAGCTTCGACCGCCCCGACGTGGGAGCTTTGATCGCCCTGATGCGGGAGCTTCGATCACCCTGACGCAGAGGCTTCGATCGGCGGTTGTGGGAGCTATGATCGCCTTGACTGCAGATGGTCCGACTGCCCTGACCACAGGAGAATGAAGAGGAAGAAGATTAGAGTTTATGGTGAGGAATGTGGGGAATCTGCTGTGGTGGATGTTTATGTTAACTTTTATGTTGTTGTGTGTCTTATTGCTTTTTATTTGTATAGCTGTATGGTAATTCGGGTTTCACTGTACCTTTATTGGTACACATGACATTAAACAGACCTTTGAACCTTTGAAATACTAGACAAGCAAAGAACCAGTCAGAATGAGGAACTGGTGAAAATTTATATCAATTAAAAAAAAGTACTAGAGAAGTTAGTAAGAGTGAAGGCCTATAAATTCCAAGGAGCTGATGATTGACGTTCCCGAGATTTGAAAGAGGACAATAAATGCAACAGTTATTCAAATGTTTGTACATTCTGGAGTGGCTCCTGTAGTTTGGAAGAAAGCTAATGTGATTCCACTATCTATGAAAGGAGGGAAGGAGACACCACAGGGACCTACTGACCTGTTGGCCTGACATCAGTGTTGGAAAAATTAATGCAATTCAATTTTGTTTTCATTATTACTTGCTGCAAATATATGCTTGATTTCAGTGACATTTCCAAGGACACTTAATTATCAACATTTCCCTTTCTTTCACCATTTAAAATAATACTCTGCTTTTCTCCCTTATGTGCCAATTTAGTGGTATGTTCAAATTGCATTCAGCAAAATCCCAAGAAATGATCGTAACATTTTTGAGCCACGTTGGATTTAACCCTGAAGCAACCTCCTGGTTTTTAAGTTGTAGCAAATCGCCTGAAATCTGGTTCAGAAATTTGCTGACATGTTTGTCAGTCTTGATACAACTAACGCCAGTCCAAAACCCACCCTAAACATCACTATCCCCATTGCTGCTGTCCCAGGTTTGGAAATCACTGACATGACCTATAGTGGCCACTATTTTGAACTGTCTTCTTTTAACGACCTTGATGTATAGCTCATCTACTCCTTGTCTCTCCATCCCAACTCCACATTTTTTCCTCCAAAACCCATTCACAATGATTCACACTGACCTCAACTTGGAGAACTGGACCCTCACACAGAAAGAATGCTGAGGTTCATGGCACGAAATCTGGGGGTTCTTAGACCACCACTGCACTAGAGTGGTCTTGGATCCCTTAAACTTAATGCCCAAGGACTTTGATATTGAAAAGGTTGTGGTGTGACCATAAAGATTGAGATGGCAAACTCTTACTGTATTGTATCATGTCCCTCTTTAAGCAGACATCCAAACACACCCATGTTAAAGATCTCAGAAGTTACTCAGAGAAATGTGTTCCAATCATAGACAAACCAGACAAAATTGAGTTTACACAGGTCCTGAGGAAGCTAGCAGTAACGTGTAATGCAAAAACACACTCTTAAATTATTTAAATACAAGCAAACGTTCATTAATTGCAAATCCACATTAAAAGGCAGATGTTTTCAGATGCAGAACGTTTGCTTTTGGTGAGGTATAATTGAGATCAATGTAGACTTGTAGTGAAGATGGACACAAAAAGCTGGAGTAACTCAGTGGGACAGGCAGCATCTCTGGAGAGAAGGAATGGGTGGCGTTTTGGGTCATGACCCTTCTTCAGATTGGTCAAGTCAAGTCAAGAGAATTTATTGTCATGTGTCCCAGATAGGACAATGAAATTCTTGCACAACAGAATATTGTAAGCATAAATACAGATCAGTTCAGTTCAATTCAATATACACATAAATAAACAGATAAAGTGCAATAGGCTGTTACAGTTCAGAATTTGTTTGTTGGCGAGTTTAATAGCCTGATGGCTGTGGGGAAGTAGCTGTTCTTGAATCTGGATGTACCAGTTTTGAGGCTCCTGTACCTTCTACCCGACGGTAGCGGAGAGATGTGTGTGTGGCCAGGATGGTGTGGGTCCTTGATGCTGGCAGCCTTTCTGAGGCAGCGACTGCGATAGATCCCTTCGATGGTGGGGAGGTCAAAGTCGATGATGGACTGGGCAGTGGTCACAACTTTCTGCATTCTTTTCCGCTCCTGGACGCTCAAGTTGCCGAACCAAGCCATGATGCAACCAGTCAGCATGCTCTCTACTCTGCATGGATAAGGGAAATGAGAGATATAGATGATGATATGGAGAGATAAAGAACAATGAATAAAAGATATGCAAAAAAGTAATGGATAAAGGAAACAGGCCATTGTTAGCTGTTTGTTGGGTGAAAACGAGAAGCTAGTGAGATCGACTAGGTGACCCACTTTTCCTTTGCAGATCAAGCCGAATTGATAATTTATTTGCTCAGCTTTTGAATCGTTACAGCCAAGATATTCCAGCGAGGCTTTAATTAGTCAGGCCTGCCAGTTAACTGGCTCCAGACCAGGTGTTTTGTTTCACCCTTTAATGAACTTCTTTCGTTTGGCAGGTAATCAGTTCTGGGTTGATTCTGAGAAGCATCTATGTGTATCTGTCTGGATTAATTTTCATTGGAGGCATGCTGTTTATAGGAACTGAGGAATTTGGAGAGCAAGAAATGTATTGGAAGTACAGACGCTGAAAATCCCTGCACATTACTCATCCTCCCTTACTCCGATCTCTGCCACATAGGAACATGAGTAACTCATTCAACCCCTCGAAACTAACCACTGAATAATGTTAGAAAGACACAATTAGAGGGCCTAGCTTGAAGGTCAGAGGGGGAAAAGCTTAGAGGAGATGTGGATAGCATGTTTTTTTACTCTGAGATTGGTGAGTGCCTGGAACATGTTACCAGAGGCGGTGGTGGAAGCAAATATGATAGTGGCATTTTAGAGGCTTTTAGATAGGTTAACAGATTTGCAAGGAATGGATGGATATGGATCACATTCAGGCAAGGAGATTAGTTAGACTTGGCATCATGTCCAGCACAAAAATTTGTTGCCAAATAGCCTGTTCCAGTGCTGTACCATTCCATGTAATATGATCATGTTTGTCTGATCCTCATATCATTTAATTCCCTTTGAGTCTAACGATTTGGTCACAGTTCTGAGTATACTCAAGGGAGTCAAGATTGTTTATTTGTCATATGCACCAAATATGAACCGGAAAAATGAAATTCTTACTTGATGCAGCTTTACAGTCATCCGGCCACCAAGTATCCTTGGAGTAGAGGCACCAGTGATTCATAACAGTGAAGATGTTTCACCTCATACCAGTGCAACATAGGTAATAATGAAATTGTCTTCTAGACTGTGCAGCTGGACAAAATAGAATCCCTTCAGAATCTCACATAATTCACCTCACAAAACTGCAGTGAGCTTATTCATTTCTTTATCACCAATGATAAACCCCTTCAGCCCGAGAATCAAACAAATCCAAACTGCATTGCAAACAGCACAAATGTCTCCTTATTAGAATGTATGTACAATAATTCAGATGAGGTCTCATCAAAATAGCTGTACTGCAACCTCTATGTAATCAAAGCCACTTGGTTTCCTAATTTCTAAATTAACTTTCTGCGTTTCATGAACTTGCAAACCAAAATCATTGGTTTGCTTGTTTTGAAACAAAAATAACAGTGCAGGCAGATTTTGTGGAGCAAATTAAAGTTTCTGGCTGACCCACTAAGTTACTCCAGTAATTTGTGTTGTTATTTTTTTGTAAACTCTCAACTGCTTGTGTCTCGTAAAGAAGTGGGTATTGAGATATGAATTATGAACCATTAATATTGATAAATGGTAGGGGGCACTAAATTACATCACAATCACCAGATAAATAGTATCATCCAAGCTAAAGAGCTAAAGACTGATATCTCCTGGCCTCATTGCTGGTGTCCCAGGTTCATAAAAGAGGTGCACTTCTTCAGGGTTTCGGCCCGAAACGTTGCCCATTTCCTTCGCTCCATAGATGCTGCTGCACCCGCTGAGTTTCTCCAGCATTTTTGTCTACCTTCGATTTTCCAGCATCTGCAGTTCCTTCTTAAACACCCAAACTGACCTTTCTGTTCTGGGTCTCCTCCATTGCCCGAGAGAGGCCACAGAAAACTAGAAGAACAGCACCTCATACTCAGCTTGGTTAGCTTACAACCTACTGGTATGAATATTGAATTCTTCAATTTTTGGTAACTAACCTACAAACTGCACCCTTAAAAAATTAAGGTATTGAGTGACTGGATGCATTATTTATAATTTTCCAAGAATTCTTATATTCTGGCGAAGTGCCAGAGGATTGGAAAATTGCCAATGTATAGCACCCGTTTCAAAATAAAGGAGGAAGTAAAAATCATAGTGGATTTGCCTAATATCTATTGTTGAGAACATGTTGGAATTAATTATTGAGGAAGAAGGAGCAGCACATTAGAAAATCCTAATTTAATCAAGTCGAGTCAGTATGGTTTCCTGAAGGGGAAACCATGTTGGATGTATTTATCAGTTAAAGTCATAGTGTCATAGGGCCCTACGGTTCAGAGACAGGCCCTTAGGCCCATCAGATATGTGCCAACCATCAAGAAATTACTTAGACTCGTTCCACACAAATACCATTTAATTTCCCCCAGAATAGAAGCAGTTTATAGTAGCTAATTAATCCAGGCACACTGAAGCTAACTGAAGCACACGCGGAAATCTACTCAGTTACAGCAAGAACATACAAAATCCATATAAACAGTTCTAGAGGTCAGATTCAACCAAATCTCTGGGCTTGTGAGTTAAAGATTCTCCCAGCTGAGACACAATGACATGCATAGTTGCCTGAGGAAGTATTTACTAGATTAGATTGAGGGGATCCAGTAATATATTGTATTTGAATTACCAGATGGTGCAGAAAGAAATGTGCCCCACTAAAGGTAACTCATGGGGTTAGAGTCCATGGTATTGAAGGTAATATCTGACCATGGTGAGAGGAGTGGCTATCGGGTAGAAATCAGGGAGTAGAGATAAGGGGTCAATTTGCAGTTGGCAATTGGTGACAAATAGGTTAGTGTAAAATTTAGTGCTAATGTGACTGCTTACAATATATATGAATAACTTGGGAGTACAAAAAACAATGCATGCAGGCTAAATATACAAAAATACAGAAAAAAAATAAAGGTGAGAAGACAAGTTGTGATAATACAAATAATTCATGGAGTGACACTACAAAGACATCTAGGTTTGTGGGTTAATTGGCTTCCGTAAATTGTCCCAAGTGTGTAGGATAGTGCTATTGTACAGGGTGATCACTGGTGGGCATAGACTCGGTGGGCTGAAAGGCCTTTTTCCATGCTTTGCACTAAAGTCTAAAGTGTAAATTCTAAAGATAATAGAAAGTTTACAATCCAGCTGTATGAATGCTAACTTTTCTCTCTCTCTCGCTGAGTTTCAAGTAACTTCTACTAACACTCCCCTCCCCTCTCCGCTTACCACCTTCCTCCACCCTAGATGTTTAATCAGTTCCAAGGTTCACCGCATTGTATCCCCCTTGCAATCACACCTCCCCTAGCCAACAATGTGCCTAACGGGGCACCACCCTGCCTGACATCATTTGTTTCTGGCCCTTATTAGTCCCTGTCTTTTCTTACCTCCAGCTTTGGATGCCCCCCGCCCCCACCCCACTATTACCACCACCCTACTTTCATTCTGAAAAAGGGTCCTGACCTAAACTTTTTCTCCAGAGATACTGCCTGACCCGTTGAGTTACTCCAGCACTTTGTCATAGAGTCATGGAGTCATAGAGTGATACAGTGTGGAAACAGGCCCTTTGGCCCAACTCGCCCACACCGGCCAACAATGTCCCAGCTACATTAGTCCCACTTGCCTGCGCTTGGTCTATATACCTCCAATCCTGTCCTATCCAAGTACCCGTCTAACTGTTTCTTAAATGATGGGATAGTCCCAGCCTCAACTACCTCCTCTGGCAGCTTGTTCCATACACCCACCACCCTTTGTGTGAAAAAGTTACCCCTCGGATTCATATTTTTCATATTCATATCTTTTCCCCTTCACCTTGATCCTATGTCCTCTGGTCCTCGATTCCCCTACTCTGGGCAAGAGATTCTGTGCATCTACCCGATCTATTTCTCTCTTGATTTTGTATACCTGTATAAGATCTCCCCTCATCCTCCTGCACTCCATGGAATAGAGACCCAGCCTATTCAACCTCTCCCTATCACACCCTCTAGTCCTGTCAACATCCTCGTAAATATTTTCTGATCCCTCTCAAGCTTGACAATATCTTTCCTATAACATGGCGCCAATAACTGAGCACAATATTCTAAATGAGGTCTCACCAACGTCTTGTGCAACTGCACAATGACCTCCCAACTTCTATACTGAATACCCTGACTGATGAAGGCCAAAGTACCAAAAGCCTTTTTGACCACCTTATCTACCTGTGACTCGACATTCAAGGAACCATGCACCTGTACTCCAGAGGCCTACCATATATTGTGTAGGTCCTGTCCTTGTTCCATGTCCCAAAATGTAACATCTCACACTTCTCTGTATTAAATTCCATCAACCGTTCCTCCGCCCACCTGGCCAATTGATCCAGATCCTGCTGCAATCTTTCACAACCATCTTCACTATCTACAGAACTGCTAACTTTTGTATCTTCAGCAAACTTGCTATTCTTGCCCTGTATGTTCACATCCAAATCATTGATGTAGATGACAAACAGTAACGGACCCAGCAACTAACCCTTTGGCACACCACTAGTCACAGGCACCCAATCTGAGAAGCAACCTTCCACAGTCACCCTTTGCTTCCTTCCATGGAGCCAGTTTGCTATCCATTCAGCTAACTGGTATAAACTGGCATCTGTAATTCTTTATTTCTACAGGGAGATTAATAGGTTTGATCTAACTGTCTTTAAAAAGATGTGGCTGCATGACTAGGAGCAAACTATTCCAAGTACTTAACACTCCTGAAATAAATTGCTTGTAAGGAAAATTCATAGAAGGGTCAGACTTGGAATGGAAAACTAGAGAGAAGAATCAGTACACTGTTTGAGTAGAAGGAAAAAAAGTGACAATAAATGTTTTAAAAAATTGGATTTATGAATTTATAGTTTATGGATTTCCAAGCAACTGCTGTTAATCATAAAGAAATGTAATAAATGTTTTATAGAATTTTGGGGGATCTTTATTTTTAGTATAGATTAATATTTTGGAAGAGAATTTCTGGAGTGCATTTGAGAACACATAGGGCGTGTCCCTACATCAATATATTGTAGAATTTGGCCAGAAGATTTACGGGGTAATATCAGTTTGGCTGCCTGAACTTCGTCAGCCTACTCCTTATAAAAAAAAAAAAAAAGAGGAAGAGGCAGAGGAACCCATGTCGAGCAATGTTCCCCCCTGTCTCGGGTTAAAGGACGACTGAGGCATTGTGGCAAACACAAAACCACCAACGCCACCATGTGGTCAAGACTAGGCTATCGGGAAGTAGTGCTAGACAGACAGTGCCTCAACTGAGGCTAAGACTGAGTGGCTGAAGCAAGCCTGAGTTGCCAGTGCCTCTTCCTGCCCAAGGACAATGAGGGATTGAGCGCATATAGAGGCAAAGACTGAGCAACCAGGATAACCCAGACATCACCAGTTCTGCCTCTTCAACCTCAAAAGATCTGCAAGTCTATAGGATGTGGGAGGAAACGGGATCACCCGGAGAAATCCATCACAGGGAGGACACGCAAACTCCACACAGGCACTCCCCAAGGTCAGGATCTATCCTGGGTCCCTGGCACTGTGAGGCAGCAGCTCTACTAGCTTGTCAGAAAGGAAATAGGGTGGTTAAAGTCAGGAAGCAATGTTACAGCTGTATAAAACTTTAGTTGGGCCACACAGAATGTGGTGTGTTGTTCTGGTCTCCACACTATAGGAAGGATGTGGATGCTTTGAAGAGGGTACAATGAGGTTCACCACGATTAAGTCTGGATTGGAGACTCTTAGCTACATGGAGAGATTGGACAAACTTAGATTTTTTTTCTCTGGAGCATCAGAGAATGAAGAGTGACCAGATAGAAGATAACATTAGGAGAGTCAGTGAAAGGGTAGATAGTCAAGTTATTTTTCTCAAGGGGGAAGTGTTAAATATTCGACAGCATACATTTAAGGTGTGCAGCAGGAAGTTTAAAGGACATTTGCAAGTCAGGTATTTCAACAGAAAGTGTTGGGTGCCTTAAAAATGCTGCCAGTGCAAATTGTAGAAGCAGGTACAATAGCAACATTTAAAAGGCATTTTTTCAGACACATGAAGAAGCAGGGGATAGAGGAATCGTGCTCAGCATGTACTTGTGAGTGAAAGGACTTGAACCTGTGCTCTACGGTTCTATGTTCTGGCAGCGTACATGATGTATTAGTTGGGACAAGATGGAATTGTAATTCCATATTTAGGGATTCCTTTGCAAAGAATGATCTAATCACATACGCATTGCAATTTAAAGCATTCTCCTCAGTAAATCCCCTACCATTAATAACCTGAGATGATCAGCTTTGGCACAAAAATGTAAATATTGTGGCTATGAGAGAAAGTATGAGACTCATTTTCCTATGGTGAGTGAGTCATGTTCTGCTTCTCGATCACTTTCCAACATTAGCAACACAAACCAGGATTATGTAAAACGTATGCTCAGTTTACAGCTCTGACATTTAAGCTTAATACCATCCAAGATGCTTAATTGGTACCCATCCACCAGTTTTAATAATTCCTCCATTGGCATACCATGGCTGTAGTCTTCACAAGATGCCTCGCAACAACTCATCAAAGCTTCATTGACAGCAGTACCAAAACCTAGGCACAGGTTCCCCCCCCCCCCCCCCCCCCCCCCCCCCCCCCCCCCCCCCCCCCCAAGTGACACACAATCCTGATTTGAAAAGATGGTACCATTTCTTCATCAGTGCATAATCTAAATCCTTGAATTCCCTTCTTAACCAGACAAAGTCCCTTCATCATAATGATAGCAATAGTTCAAGATTGGGGACATCAACAGCAATAAACACTAGATTTACTGGTGATAAATGAATACAAATGCAACAATTTCATGCTGATTTTGGAATTACATCAATTCATAGTATAGAAACGGTGCCTTTGGCCCAACTCTTCCATAACACCAAAGATGCCCATCTACACAAGTCCCATTTCCCCACATTTGAGCCATATCTCTCCAAACCTTTCTTGTCTATGTACCTGTCCTAATACATTTTAAATGTTATTCTACCTGCCTCCAACAACTTACAGTATTTGGCAGCTCGTTCCAAACATGAAGAACCCTCTGTGGAAAAACTTGCCTCTCAGGTTCCTATTAATTCTTTCCCCTCTCACAAACCTACACTAAGAGAAAAATGAAAGAAAATATGTTAAGAACCTTATGAACATCATGGTTGGCACATACATCGTGGGCTGAAGGGCCTGTTCCTGTGATGTAGTCTTGTATATTCCATGTTTTATGTATGTGAAAAGGAAAAGAGTAACAGCAGTCAATGTAAATTCACAGGAGGCAGAGCCAGGAGCAAATCTAGTTGTGAGTAAGGAAATATCCAGGGAAGTTAAGAAATATTTCTGTCTTGATTGTCGAAGAGTACAACAAAATAGCAGTGAACTCGAAGTCTCAAGGAATCTAAAATAAATTCTTCACATTAAGGAATCTAAAATAAATGAGTAAAGGAAAAGATTAGAAAAAAGAATGTATATATTTAATGTAAATTACCAGTGAGGTTTACAGGTGATTTAATAGCACAGTTAAAAAATAATGAAATGCTTTGATACAGAAGGTGGAGAAAACCCATCCTCATTAGAAAGAAGGTACACAAAAATGCTGGAGAAACTCAGCGGGTGCAGCAGCATCTATGGAGCGAAAGGAATAGGTGACGTTTCGGGCCGAAACCGTTCTTCAGACTGAAGAAGGGTTTTGGCCCGAAACGTCACCTATTTCTTTAGCTCCATAGATGCTGCTGCACCCACTGAGTTTCTCCAGCATTTTTGTGTACTTTCGATCTTCCAGCATCTGCAGTTCCTTCTTTAGCACATACCTCATTAGAAAGAAGTTTGGTAACTAAATTGCATGGATGCACAGAAAGAAAACAAAGAAGGGACATCAGACGTTAGTCTTATGCGACTAATAATTGTGACCTGGAATTCATCAGCTGAAAATCACGAGGATACAAATTTTGGAGGGAGATTAAAAATATACTTAGACAAAATATTTGCAGAACCATAGGATGATGGGATTTTTTGGATAGATCTTTTAAACATAGGGCAGGCCAAATGGCTGTGCTATTTGCAGCAGGATGAATTGATTCTATAATGGCACATGTTTGTCATTCATGTAAGGTTTGCATTATTCAAAAAGTTTCATTCCAAGTACTATGCCATATTTGTGGCTCACCACACCAATTTTGAGTGTTTTCATTTCTTAAAGTTGAGCATTTAATTGTGGTTTAGAGTTACAATAGATAGTTATTGCAAATACAGTGGTAATAATGATCTGGAAATAGACTGCAGGCTTGGCAGATTTATCTTAGAAGTCATCACTCTTGGGTTTCCAACCAATCATTGGAACCTACTTTCAACTTATCTCAAATGTGTCAAAATGTTCTCCATGAAACAAAATGAGATGGTGACAGAAAGTAGGAGATGGAGACTCAAGAGAGTTTGCAGATACCAGAATTCTGACCAAGAAACAAACTGCTGGAGGAACTCAGTGGGTCATGAAAGGTCCTAACACGAACTCACCTGTCATTGTCCTTCCACATATGCTGCCTGACTCACGGAGTTTCTCTTGCAGTTTTGTTTGCTGAAGATGGGATGTTTGAAGAAACCAAAGAGACAAAAATGGAAACAGAGTTATAAACTATGCTACCAGACTGATATTGCTAGGTGCAGTGAAATACTCAAGACCACCATGTTAAATTATGAATTACTTTGGGAGAAAGAAATAGGGGAAATGGGGCAGAGAGGCAGCTGGAAATATGATTAGAGAGGGAATGAGGAAAATGGGAGGGGATAAACATACAGGGAAATGATGTCAGCTTCAATGTCTAGTACTAATCTTCTTGCACATGTTGATAGTATGAGGTTTGACTAGTTGAGGCTGTTATTACTCTAAATATATTCTTAAGAAACTGTCCTTTGGATTGTAAATGCTTCAATATAATAAACTCGTTCCATAAGAATAGAAAAATGCCTGTGTTTATCTATTATACGAAAACTGTTGTGTGTGTGTAAACGTGTGCGTGGGTGCACGTCATCAGGGCACAATCTGGTTAATTCCTATTTTCTTCCAAACGGCAGGCCACAGCCTTCCCATTTTCACACATTCTACTCACATTTTCCCCCTCGAGGCGATAAATATCTTCCCGTCGCATTCTCACCAAATGTCCAAACGTTTTAATTGTTTAAAGTTTTAAAAACAGTCCGAAAACGTACCCATTTTGAAAACCCCGAGTGATGTCACAATGGACTCACAAGACAGGATGGGACACTCCGGGAGGGAGGGACACTCCAGCACACTCGCGTGGCGGCCGCTGCTGGTGCCCGACACCTGGTGGCGAGGGTGGAGCCGCGGGCCCTGGCTGTAGCCGAGCCTGGTGCTTGAGCTGGAGTGAGAGCCGAGCCCGTGGCTTGGGATGGGGTCGTGACTAGGGCCGATACAGAAGACACCGCTGAAACAAGGACGAGCCTGGGTCCAGGGTCAGGGATGGTGAAACCGGAACCTGCCCTGGAGCCCAGGCAGCAGTCGAGCTGACGGCTGGAGGCTGCTAATGGAACCAAGGACAAGCCTGGGTCTACAGCCAGGGCCAGGTGGAGTACGAGAACCAGGCCAAGTTCCAGGCCCTGTCACTGCTCTACGACCTGGGTAGTTCTTGTTGCCGGGAATGGGAGTGAGGAGAGGAGGATAAGGGAAATGAGGAGGAACAAGATGAGGTAGAGTGTCTACCCCATCCCTCTCTGCCTCTCTCCCTCTCTACCCTTCTCCCCTTTCTTCTCTACCCCCTTCCCCTCCCACTCTACCCCTTCCCCTCCCTCTCTACCCCTTCCCCTCCCTCTCTACCCCCTCCCCCTTCCTCTCTCCCCTCACTAACCCCCTCCCTCTCTAACCCCCCACTCCTAAACCCCCCTCTCTCTCTCTAACCCCCCCCCACTCTCTAAACCCCCTCCCTCTCTAAACCCCCTCCCTCTCTAACCCCCCTCCCTCTCTACTGCTCCTCCCTCTCTACCACCTGTCCCTCTCTATTCCCCCTCTCTCTCTAAGGAGTGGTGAGTATTGGGACCTATAGGTGAGTGGTGGAATATTGCGTTTGGGGACCCTGTGACGCTGCCCCCCCCCTCCCTTCCCCCGCATTAGGGGGCAGGACCCAACGGGTCCCACTTGGTCTAGTTCTCCATAAAATCCTTCTTCCACACCTTGACAGCTCACTCATCAGATTAACCATCTATTGTTTTTTACATTAAGTAGTAATTTCCCTGAAATGTACGAGTTCTGTTCCCCTTAAGTACTCCACATTCTCACCTCTCTTTGGATAAAGATTTTTTCCTAAATCTCCATGGGACTTATTGGTTACTATCGAAGATTTATGACTTCTAATTGTGCAGATTCTCCTTGTAGAAGCATCTTTTCCCTGTCTGGCCTCATCCAAAGTTTTAAAGCCCTCTATCAAAGTTCAAAGATGGGTGAGCGCAGGTTATAAATTTGGATAGCTCACAAATTAATTTGATTAGGATATAGAGATTCATTCCCCGGAAGAAAAATGTCTCAGTATGTTTGCATCTTTGAAGAATTAAGACATATATTTTGTACTAGTTTAAAAGGGTAGTCGTATGAAAATGATACAGATAAAACACGCTCACAATTTATGATCAAATTTGAGCTACCTGTGATTTGTGCAGGTATGTACATAGCTTTTCACTTCTTTGTTCCTGATTCTTGGGATAGGTGCATCTCCAAGAAAGGCAACATTAATTTCCCAATTTTTGTTTGTCGGCAACAATGAATCACCTTCTTGTACTGATACAATCAGTGTGATGATTTTATCCCAACAGGAATAATGATATGTTGTAGAGTCTGTATGATGTGTGATTTGTGGGGGAACCTACAGTTGGCGGTGTTCCCATGCATCTGCTACGTTTGGTGGTAAGAGATTGCAGATTTGATGCTGTAATAATAGTTGTTTTTATGTAACTCTGGATGAAAAGAGAAAAATATAAACTGGTGAATTACACTTACTGGTGGCTTGATAGTCATATACTTAAGTTTATTTAAGATAACACTATACTGTATACTTTTTATTTGTCTTTTTAAAAGAACAAGATAACTCTAATAACTCCAGTAACCTCATTACCAGGGCACTTATGATTTTATGACTGGCAAAGAATGATCCCATCCCACAGTATATTATCTTTGAGCTAACATTATATTCTTATTCTGTTGGCTAATGTGAATGGTCTGAACATGCAAATGGAACAGAATATTAGGTATCAAAAGCCAAGGCCTAATAACACCAGAGTGGGTTATTGGACCAAGTTATTGGATGCCTGTTATTAAGTCTGTCCATTAATAGGCAAGTGCGAAGAAACTTGGATGCCATCAGAGCCATGGTTTCAGCCAATGTTAGATGGACAAATGGCAAGCCTTCAAGTAATTTGTGGAGGGAGACATTATTCTGTTGACCTTTAATAGAATGCAGATAATCAATGATGTTCCCTCATGTAGAGGCAATAATCTCTGAGCAGATTTCCTTTAGTTGCAATTCCATGCTTGAAAGCAGGAATGCGGGAATTGGCTTCAATTGGAGCCACTTCATTTATCTTTTTTGGGCTATCCTCCTGTTAAGAAATAACAACAATCATGCGGTCCGTGTACAAGGCTGCTGAAATCACAAGACACAAGATGTAACTTTCAGATGATACACCCAAATGAGGCACTGCCTGCTTGCGGACACAAAAACGCTATTCCAGTGAAGTACTGGAGAGATCCTCCCCTTTGCTCCTCTCAACATTTATTTCACGATCATGACCAAAACAAATCAACATGTTATTAATATATTGCTGTTTGTGGGTAGTTACTGCAGGAAATTGTCGGGCAGATTTACTACATAGCAACAGTGACAGCACTTCGAACTGCTTTGGGACATCTTGACAGGGACGTGCTGGAGAAAAGCAAGTCTCATGTTGTTTGTTCTTTCTGTTGTCAGGGCAAAAAGAACAGTGACACATTCTACTCAGAAAGTGGAAAATCTCTTCATCATTTTTAAGGTTGAATTCCAAATAATCTTGGTACAACTCACATTTTGACTAATAAAATGGAAAGAATTTTGCTGTCATAACATTGACCTATGAAAGCATTATTTTTCTCGTAAGATAGTGGTTAGTACAGCCTACAGAAGGAATTTGATATATGCTTTAAAGAAAACAACATTTTGGGCTTTATTTTCGAGTAGGGAACCCTACTATTAATGTTATGTTACGCTTTATTCTCATATGTGCTGCGATTCAGTAAAAAAATCTATGCGTGCTAACAGGTCATGCAAAGGGATAGGAAGCAGAGTGCAAAATATAGTATTACAACAACAGAGAAAGTACAAATACAAAATATGAGGTTGATTGATGGTCAGGAGATGGTTAGCTTGTAACAGGTCCATTCAAAAGTCTGATAAACAGCGAAGATGAAGCTGTCCTTAAATTTGAGGTACTTTCTTTCAAGCTCTTCTTTCTTTCTTTCTTTTAAGTATCTTCCAAGGGATGGGGGAAAGAGGCAATGACATGGGTGTGAGTGGTCATTGAGTATGTTAGCTGCTGGCCTGAGGCAGATTAAATCGATTGTGTGTGTGGGGGGGGGGGGGGGGGGGTTGTGGTGGTGGGGGGGGGAATCCTGCTTTGCGTGATTGTCTGGCCTGCGTCCACAACTCTGCGATTTCATGCAGTCTTGCGCTGAGCAGTTGCCAAACCAAGCCGTGATCCATCAAAATAGGATATTTTTGACGATGCATCTATATAAATTGATAAGTCATTTGAAACATGTTGTATTTTCTTAGTCTTCTGATGAATATGGACAATTCTAAATAAAAATGCAGAAGGAGGGAAAAATAGAAACATGACTAGGCCATTCGGTTGCGTTGAGTTTAGTTTATTGTCACGTGTATGATGATTACAATCAAGCCACCGACGTTTTACATAACAGATGTGTGATAATAAACTGTGATTCATTAGTGTTGTGCAAGAACTTAAAATTGCCAAATGCAAATCTTTCTTACAACTGAGGCAGAGAGACTTTTTTTGGAACCAAAGCATCCAAGGACTAATTTTCCATTCAATACCTCATTCTGATTCTAATCAGTATTATTCTAATACTCCACTCATATATTTTCCCAAATGTAGTTGAATCAATACAATTGGAAGAACAGCTGTTAACCAAGCTTTGCCTACAGTTGCATTTTCTGCAGAAGGCTTTGGCAGACCAAGTAACAGATATTAAAAAAGTGTAATGGTAAACCTGCTATGGGACTGCTTATAGCAAATCCAGGACTGAGAGCGTGGCTTCTGGAGTGCACGGGTCCCACATGATTAAAACATGTTTAATTATGGCAAAACAATCATACACTGATGACCAATTCTAAATGTATCACTCCATCTTTGAATTAGACTACCTTCTTTCTTAATCAGAAATTAATCTAATCCATTTGTCCTGATCATCATTCTATCATCTGTTTTCCCGCTCTATCACCATTTACTAAAGTATTATTGAAACTAGCTAATTAAAAACCACAATTTTATTTCAAAGTCACGTGTGTGACTACGTGAAGAGCCCGCCAGTCCGCATGCGCGTCAAATTCGTCTAGCGCATGGCGCGAGTCGGAGCAGTTTGAACTGCTCTGCAAGGTAAGTCACTTTTCTCTAGAGCGTGCCTGGGGTAGCTATGGAAGCGGTCGGGGGGTTTTGGCCGCCGTGGAAGCTCCATGGGAACTAGAGTAGGTAGAAATTTGTGCTGCAGTTTGAGCTCCCCAACGGGAGCCAGCGGCTAAAATTGGAAACTGCGGCCCAAATGGGAGACCGGCGTAAGGCACCTTAAGGAGCTGGGATTGCGGCTGTTGCCGTTATAGTCTGCATGGCAGCAGTCAGCCCAAATGGGAGACGGCTAGGTTAAGTGGTTACAGCTGCTGGTATCAGAGCTCCAATGGGGAGCAGGCAGCCAGAGTCACAGACAGCGTGGGGCTCTGTAAGGAACTATAATTCATATTGCGGCTGCCGGCAGCCAGGTCTATTTCACTGCAGGAGATTTCCAGCAGCAGGTGAGTTTTAAAAATAGCTGCAGCCAAGTGCTACCGCTTAGGTAGCTCAGACTGCTGTAGCACCAAACAATTTTAACAGTTGCTGCCACAGCTATGCTGCAGCAGCATATAGTGTATACTTTATATTGGGCGGCTATAATAGAGGTGGCATTAATGTTGCCACTGGGTCACGTTTGTGACTATCATAGCCGAAAGCATTCTAAAGTCATGTTTAATTCTTGGCAATATCACAAATATGTCTTATCATGCCAATAAAGTTTGTTTTAAACGAGATAATTACAAAGGCCATTTATTATCACTTACACCTATGGTGTAGTGGAATTGGACTTGCCATTGCAGTCCAGAGCTCCTGGCTTGGGAAGCCTTGTTTGAGCTGAGCCTATTGGTCACCTGTGGGAGCTACACTAGGTGGCGGCATAGAAACATAGAAACATAGAAAATAGGTGCAGGAGTAGGCCATTCGGCCCTTCGAGCCTGTACCGCCATTCAATATGATCATGGCTGATCATCCAACTCAGTTTCCCGTATCTGCCTTCTCGCCATACCCCTTGATCCCCTTAGCCACAAGGACCACATCTAACTCCCTCTTAAATATAGCCAATGAACTGGCTTCAATTACCTTCTGTGGCAGAGAATTCCAGAGATTGTCATGGTAATTTGCGCTCATTAGAGGGAACTGTGGAAGATTATTTTACAAAAGACTCCAACTATATGCATATCAATAAAGTAGTCAAATCTCTGATTTTATTGGGATAGGTTTCTATTAATCATATAAACATCATTGCTTATGACAACACCTGGCAGGGTTGCAGTATTTCTCCCACTCTGTCTGGTGTATGGGGGCCAGAGGCACTCCAGTCCTTCCCTGTAATAATCCATTGGCTCCTGAAGGGAGCAAGGACTCGGAGTCACTAGCAGGTGCAGTCTGTTTGATAAATGATGATAACAACAGAGCACCGATCTGCAGCTAGTCTCGGTTCGGCTGTTAAAGAAGGCAGCCTGACAACCCCAAGTCGGGGCAGAGTCATAGCCAAGTCTTGGGACATCTATGGCAGATGTGATTGGGCTTTGTCCAAATTAAGAACATCTGATGAATCAAATTATAACACAAGGAATGCTCTGTCTTACGAAGGCGTGTCAGGAAGCAGCTCCTGGTTCATGGTTGCAAATTTTCCTCCCACTCAGATGAAAGGACTGGTGGAGATGGTGCCAAAGTATATGCACATATGCCTGAAGCAGCTCCTGGTTCAGGGTTGCAATTTTCCTCCCACTCGGATGAACGTAGTGATGGAGATGGTGCCAAAGTATATGCACACATGCCAGAGGCAGCTCCTGGTTCAGGGTTGCATAAGTCCTCCCACTTGGATGTATGAAGTGATGGAGATGGAGCCATATATATTATGCTCTGTATTATGGAAGCATGCACAGGCAGTTCAAGTCATATGCCTGTAGCTGCCCTGGTTTCAGGGTTTGTATTTTCCTCCCACCCGAAAGACTATCGGAGATGGTGTCACAAAATATTTTTGGTGTTATGGAAGCATGCACTGACAGTCCGAGGCATACGGATATGGCAACACCTGGTTCAGGGTGCAATTTTTCTCCCACTCTAAGAGAGTATCAGAGATCAGTACGGATTGACTCAAAACATGATCCCGAACATGACAATCACATGAGGAAAAGCTGTGTGCTCTTGCCTCTAAAATTGCTATTCCCTCGGGGACGGACAAGCCACTTCAAGAGAAGTTGGCCAGCGGCATCACCTATCTAACAGAAATAACAAGCATGATGGACAAGGTCTGCAAATGGAACTTTGCTGACGCTCCAACAAAGGAAATCGACCTGGGGTTAGAGACGCTGGTAAGTACGGTCTCGTTATTAACCTCCATAAACTCCGAAATGGAGCAGTCTGTCGGACGAGCATGGAATTACTGCCAGCATGGGCTGTCTAGTCATTTTCACTGTCTCTGGGATAAGATCAGGTTGATGTAGAGATATTCGCAAGGTGCCTTGCACTGTAACTTCTGTAAGTTCCAAGTCGGCAGGAACAGTTTGGTTACCCTGGATCGGGGTCGACCATCATGGAACTGGCTGGCCATACGAGGCATAGTGACCAGGGAAACACTGCTTCATCATCTATGAGAGGTTATCAGACTGCTCAATACAATATATTTGATGTTTTTCGCAACATATGGTTTATTTCTCCTCAGTTAGTAGAGTTACTGTTTCATTGGAATCATCATGGCCATCCTCTCTGGAACAGGTAGTTAACAGCAGGAAGCTCATCTGGCATATAATATAACTTTATCTGACCTGCAGGTTCATGTTGTGAATCAACAATGTATTTATAATAATTCATAGGCTCTCAATGCCAGTATTCCTGATTGAGTGGCAGGTCGAAGAAATTGTGTTATGCACTTTGGTGACTTAGACATGTGGTTTCAGTAAAAGGACTGCAAGGTAATTCCTGATTCGGTCATGCATTATACTAATCTCCACTCTGAAGGAAAATGCTACGTATTCATGGTGACTCTTAGTCAAGAGTTGACAGGGAACTCGTATTCCCACATCTAAGGGAGACTGTGGTTTCAGCTTGTCATTAGCTGCTGATTATATATTATCAACGATATGTATGAATAACTAGATAATGCATCTTCCGTGGGTAGGAAAGCCAAAAAATTTCCGTCCGTAGGATCAATAGAGGAACAGCGGTTCCGAGTGCAATCAGTGACAACTCATCCGAGGATGAGTACTCTGGCCAAGGACTAGAGCGGTATATTTGTTAAGATTACAGAAATATGGTGCAGGCCGAATCGGTTAGCATTAGGCTATTCAAATTGTGGGTTTACTTACCCAGTCTAAGATGGATGATTGGGTGTCTGCAATTTAACTGACTCAGGGAATCGATCTTGTAGTTGCATAATCTGTCATATCTATACACATAGGCACAGATTCTGCTGTTTAATAACAAAGCTAGTGGTGAAAGCCTATGCTGCCCTTCTCAGATTAAAGGGCATTATGTCATTGAGTTTTAGGTAATATGCAAAATTGCAACTGATAAAACTTATGGGTTGTCGGTAGATATCTTTTGCGATATTACAAATGAGGCAACATGAAATTTAACAGTGCCAATTTGCCTATTCAATCACGCCATGGTAGGCGGCTGAAGCAACTCTTATTTACTCATTCATGTGTGACGGCTGGGACAGCCTGTCTTCTCGGGCAGCTAGCTCTGCACGATTGTATGAGAACCTTGTGAACAACATATGTGAGTCAATTCTATACGGAAGTAACAGGTTTGTGTGGCTTCCAGTTTGAGCCTAGAGGAACTTATAGGACAGCACAATTGACATTGCTTGTGCTGCTTTATCATTTCTGTAATACCATTAGTGGGACATAAATGATTAGTTCTTCACCCACTATTCTCTAACATTATGCAGGATGTCTTTTATTTGACCATTCTAATAGCCCACACTCATTGTAATGTTCGATGTATATCAGTAAATTGTTATGCAAATATTCCTCAAAATTTTCCTAACGGAACCAGTATCTTAAGATGGTTATGCTTTTAGCAGCTGATCGCAGCATAAAGGGTAGCCTTTAATCAATGGTACAGAAAAAAGCTGGAGAAACCCAGCGGGTGCAGCAGCAGCATCTATGGAGCGAAGGAAATAGGCAACGTTTCGGGCCGAATCCCTTCTTCAGAATTTACTCAATCTCTGGCTTAGTCTCCACGTCATACTGACATTAGGGTAGCTTGTTATAAAAATAATCTCATAAGCAAATGAGCAGGATTGCGTACATTTGAGGTTGACAGCATACCCACCAGAGCAGAGATTAGGGATGTCATTAGGTATACAAGTGCACTCAGTTGCTGGTGCCTATGAAATGGAAGATAGTTATTTTGTTTCAATAGTCTCAAGATATTGCTGATGGCTCATTAGCAGCCAATACAATGGATTTCCCTTTCATCATACTGCATGAGGTTTACATAGTGCAGGTTAATAAATTATAAAATTTGGTGGAATATGTCTGGATATTTGCAGATAGAATTATGCACATTGTTGCATAAGTTATTGTCTAACTCAACAGTCTATTGGGACTACAGGCCAGTTTAGAGCAATGACCATGTATGCAAGTTAGCATCATGATATTAATAACTCATTAATTTCCAACACAGATTGTGTCACTGCATGAAACCACAGAGCTTTGAAATCTTCACGTAGTCACTCATGTGACTTCAAAATAAAATAGAAAGATTAAACGAGAACTTACTGTTTCAAGTTTGATCTTTATTTTATGAGAAGTTGAAGTGAGGGATTACGTGCCATCCACTCCCAACCCTATTCTCATAAAGATCATTCGGTAGTTCTAGCCTTCAATCTTTCAATAGCTTAGGTCAGCAACTATTCTGTGGTTTCATACAGCTACTTTGAAGATTGACGCGCATGCGGACTGGCGGGCTTCTTCACATAATCCCTCACTGCAACTTCTCATAAAATAAAGATCAAACTTCTAACGGTAAGTTCTCGTTTAATCTTTCTACTTTTCATGAGTATGCCAGTCTATTTATTGGCTACACCACATGGGAATTTCACCAGAAACATCTTAATGGACTTGTCAAACTAAACACATGTGGATGTCACTGGAAAGTCTGGTATCCTTGTTGAGATTCTTCAAGTACTACTGAAAGCAAGTGATAATTTTACCCATTGCAGAACTTGTTATGTCCAAATATTTTCATACAATGCTACAATGGCAACCCCATAAACGAATGTGAGAACTTTCACAACTTCAGAAAGCCACTAGTCAAGAGAGATTGTCAAGAGTGTTTTATCATCATATGTACCAAAACAATGACATTCTTACTTGTAGCAGCACAACAGGTTTGTAAACACAGTTCTCAATAGATAATATAATGAACAAACATTTTTAAAAAAGTTCAATAAAAATAAATAACGCAATATAGTGCAAAAAAGGCAGATGTCCTTAGTGCAACCAAGGCAGTTCGGAGTTTGGTTGGAGTTCATAATGTTCAATAACCTGATGGCCGTTGGGAAGAAGCTGTTCCTGAACCTGGACATTACAGTTTTCAGACTCTTATACCTTCTTCTCAATGGCAGGAGTGAAATGAAAATATTCCAGGGTGGTGTGAGTCTTTGATGATGCTAGCTGCCTTCTTGTGACAGTGCCTCCTTTAGATATTGTTGATGATAGGGAGGTCAGTACCTGTGATGGACTGGGCAGTGGTCAGCATTCTTGGGGTTTCACGTTGCTGAACCAGGCTGTGATGCAGCCAATCAATATGCTCTCAATCGCACACTTGTAGAAATTCAACAGTGTATTCGACGACATACCGAATATCCACAATCTTCTAAGGAAGTGGAGGCATTGACGGGCTTTCTTAATGATTAAATCAATGTGCTGGTTCCAAGACAGATATTCAAAGATATGGACACCCAGGAACCCTCTTCACCACAAACCTGTTGATGAAAACAGGTTTGTGGATCCTCTACTAAAATCAACAATCAGTTCCTTGGTTTTACTGATGTTGAGAGTAAGGTGGTTGTTCTGGCAACATTCAATCAGGCAATAATCTCCCTCCCATACACTGACTCTTTATTATTTGTTCTTTGTACGACACCGGTGGAGTCATCAGTGAATTTAAAGATGGAGTTGGAACTATGTCTGTCTACACAGTCATGATATAGAGTGAGTAGAGCATGAGGCTAAGCACACAGCCTTGAAGTGTCCCTGTGCTGATGGTTGTTGCCATTCTGTGCCCGTTGTGTTCTGTCGATGAGGATATCAAGGATCAAGTTGCAAAGGGATGCATGGATATCCAGTTCCCTGAGCTTGGTAGCAATTTTGGAGCGGATGATGATGTTGTACGCCAAGCAGTAATCTATACTCAACTGCCTGATGTATGTGTTTTTATTGTATGTGGTAAAGTGTAGAGTGGAGAGCCAGTGAGACCACATACTCCTTTGATCTGTTGGAGCAATTCGCAAATTGTAGCAGGTCCAGGCTCTTGCTGAGGTAGGAGTTGATGCATTTCATCACCACAGACATCAATGCCACCAGTCAGTAGTTATTGAGGCAAGTCACCTTATTCTTCTTGGTCTTACTGATGCTCTTTTAAAGCAGATGGGAACCTATGACCTCAGTAATGAGAGGTTGAAGATGTATGTAAAAACTCCAGCCAGTTGGTTCGATCAGGTTTTAAGTATGTGGCCAGGTACACTTTCAGATGCACCCTCCTAAAGGACCTTTTGGCATCAGAATCAGTGACTGAGATTGTAATACCATCGGGGGATATGGGGGTTGGAGGAAGTACATCAGTGTTCTCCCTATAGAAGCATGCATAGAATTGAGCTCATCCGGGTGTGATGCCTCACTGCTGTTTAAGCTGTCATTTGATTTTGCCATGCAGTAAGTGATGGCATTCAAGCCCTGACAAAGCTGCTGATCATCCATCCTGTCCTCCAGTTTAGAGCAAGTATTCTTTATAGCCTTTTTCATCTAGACTTCTCGCATGAATCTGCAATGCCAGACTTGAATGCCCAAGAACCTGGTCCTCAGAAAATTGTGGACCTGCTGGTTCACCGAAGGCTTCAGGTTGGGGAACATTTGGATGGTTTTCATGGGAACACACTCCCCCACACATTTCACTATGAAATCTTTAGCAACCTTAGTGTATTTATTCAGGTCCTTTGCCGAGTCCTCAAACATCACCCAGTCTACTGATTCCGAGCCATCCCAGAGTCATTCCTGCACGTCCCCTGAGCAGCTCTGTGCAGTCCTCACTGATGAGGCTGCACACTTACTTGCTGTCTTCAAGCGGAAGAAGAAGTACATATAGGTGGTCAGATTTCCCAAAGTGAGGGCGAGAGATGAAGCGATAGACTTCTTTGATGGTGGAATATCCTTGGTTAACGGTGTTTGATCCTCTGGTGTTTCAGGGCATGTGCTGATTGCAATTCAGGAGTGATTTCTTCAAGCTGACTTTGCCTGAGTCCCTGGCTATGATAGGAAAGGTGTCAGGCTACTGAAAGCCTTGAATTTTTACTCAAATATCTGGTCTATGATTTGAACCCACAGCATTTGCTTCAATGGCGACAGCTACCGACTGAGCCAAAGTATATGCTTGAATGCCCCATGGATTCCACTTAAACATGATTCTCCAAGCCCAAGGATATTGGAATAATCTCAAACAGAAAGTTTACCAGATGAAAAATCCAGATTTTATCTGGATTGATACCAAACCTGGTATTAAATGCCTCAATGTGTTGTGTTCCATTTGAGTTTCTGAAGCTTAGTATCAGTTTACAGACCTCAAGAACTGTAATTTCCTTCGTCAGCATATTCCAAAGTGCTCATATAATAGAAGTAACCAATAGGATCTGATGAGGCGTGGTTTCCTCCAAGGCCAATCTCCAGCTTTCATGTTACACAATAACAAATCTGTGGATTCCTTGGAATCACATCAGTACTCTGCAGACCAATCTATACCTTGCCAAAGTTTGGCTCCAAACTTTCAAAATTCTCAGAAGCTGTTGTGAGTTCACATTGCAATCAATCACTATTTAAATACGGTATGTGGTGTGAATGCTATCATCTCTTCTATTGCTCATTACTCTCTGGCCTGCACTACAGTTAAGTAGAAAAATAAATCAAGTGTTAAAATGAAATGTGGGGATTAGTCTTCTGTCAGAAAACTGATGCAACTTTTGGATCCCTGTTAAGGAAATTGCATGATATGGACATCAGTGTATTTGCATTGACACTGGAAGTCCAAAGAAGAATGCTCCTCCAATCTTGAGCAATCCCTTACTCAGTGAGAGACAAACTAATCTTCCTTAGTGAGTTCAAGACGATAGTTAGTCAAAGTGGGTATGATCAAAGACGATTCTAAAGGAGCATGTTCATAAATGTTAATAAAGTAATAAATTATATTTTCAACCCCCTGGTCCAACCACTTTTAGTGCCCAAGTGATTAGATATTGCACCCTAAAATGTTCGGAGTCAACAGAAAGTTAACTAAATGCCTCTCTCATTCTGAAGATGACTGAAATTTGGATTCAACATGGAAAAATTGTTAACACATTTTCACAGTGAAACAGGCGGCAATGATGTGCAGATGGACTGGAGCTTCAGAATCTGCAATAAGATCTCAATCAAGTTGTTCCTGGAATGCAAAGTACTTTTATTTATGTTGTACTTCTCATAAGATTTAAATAGTTATTTTGAAGTGCAGCCACTCTTGTAATGTGGCCAGCGGATACACCGTAAGCTCCTACAAAGAACAATGTGATATTGGACAGATTGGTTTGAGTTTAATGACAGTTTTTACCAAATAAAAACAGCACTGACGAGTGTCCTCCATTTATGTTTCCAGTTGAAGCTTAGCATTGCAAACCAGTATAGCACGTACTCTACCTCAACACTAGATGTTTTAATTGCCCCAAACTATTTAGTTTGGAGGTGACAACTCAAACCGCTAAATTCCACTCGGAGCTAACACCCCAACCTGCCTTGTAGGGATCAGTCACATCATTGATCTGAACCACTAGCTAAAATGGTGCAAACAATGCTTGAGTAGCTCTAAGGGACAACTCCGTACTTGGTAAAAAGCGATCGTTTGGTTAAAGCCGCCACTACATTATAGATAAGAGGATTGGCTGTTTCCATTTGGTTGTGGGTGTAAGTTCACTTATTGTAGCAAGGTTTTGGATTGTAGAATGCAAGGAAATGAAAAATGTAGAAAAAACAAAAGTGTTGAAAGAACACATGGGTGCAACATGAGTGCAAAGAGGAACAGATTCAGACAACTGCTTCCAAACTAAACCCCACAGTTAAAAAAAACACAAGATATTTTAAGCCAGTGAGTGGAAAACACAATAAGAGCCCAGACACTGTTATATAATAGCTTTGGATCTCAGTTCATGGAGATTAGCACTTCTAACCACAAACTTTCCTACCTAGTCTCTTAAAAATACACAGAGCTTTTCCCTTACGTGGCATTGGGAATGGAAAACTGTAAAGGTTATTGTTGACGAGAATATCATTTTGACTGCTGGGCTGCTTTAAACAAGAGAAATTAGTTTATTTATGCCAGAGAAAGTTATTGGAGTGAAAGTGCACCTTCAGGAGGAATTTCTCTCTCTACACTCATCACTCTCTGCAGATTTTTTCCCCATGTCTTCCTATTGCGAGATTACAAGATGGTGGAAAACCCTACAAACCTTTAGACTTCTGATCTGGAGAATTAAGGGGGAAATGGGTTTGATCCTGAGGGTCTAAATATTGGTGGTAGACAAAAATGCTGGAGAAGCTCAGCGGGTGCGGCAGCATCTATGCAGTGAAGGAAATAGGCAATGTTTCAGGTTGAAACCCTTCTTCAGACTGTCTAAATATTGATGGGTCTAAATTGCAGGTCAGGATTAGGAAGGACATAAATTGCTGCAAAAAATGTTAGAGTGAAATTTCCTATTTGTCCGTTTCTTTCTCTGTTTAGTTTAGTTTATTGTCACGTGTACCGAGGTACAGTGAAAAGCTTTTGTTGCGTGCTAACCAATCAGCAGAAAGATAATGTATGATTACAATCGATCCATTTTCGGTGTGCAGATACATGATAAGTGAATAAAGTTTAGTGCAAGGTAATGTCAGTAAAGTCCGACCAAGGATCGTCCAAGCGTCATTAAAGAGGTAGATAGTAGTTCAGCACTGTTCTCTGGTTGTGGTAGGATGATTTGGTTGCCTGATAATAGGTGGGAAGAAACTGTCCCTGAATCTGGTGGTGTGCGTTTTCACACTTCTATACCTATTGCCTGATGTGAGAGGAGAGAAGAGGGAGTAGCCAGGGTGCGACTCAACCTTGTTTATGCTGCTGGTCTTGCCGGGGCAGCGTGAGGTATAAATGGGATCAATATTAGGGAGCTCAGTTTGTGTGATAGTCTGGACTGTGTCCACAATTCGCTGCAATGTCTTTCAATCTTAGATGGAGCTGTTCCCAAACCAAGCTGTGATGCATCCTGATAAAATTATTCTCCTGCTGGATTTTAGAATTGAGTGGGGATGAAAGGGTCATTCCATGAGCAAAAATCAAACTGCTGGAGGAACTCAGCAAGTCAGGCAATGTCTGCGGAGGGAAATGGACAGATGGTGTTTCTCCACACTGATTGAGTAGAGAGGCATAGCTGGCAGATTCTTATTGTTCAATCAACCCCTCCTTACCGAGATCACCTTCACCTTTGATTAAAACGTCACCTATCCATGTTCTCCAGAATTTTGTGTCTTTCCCCCTATCACATGTCAGCCCTTGCCTCACCCCTTCTCCTCACCTCTTTCCACCAGCTATTTTCCCTCTACATCTGAAGAGGGGTCCCAACCTGAAATGTTGTCTCTCCGTTCCCTGCACAGATGTTGACTGACCCGTGGAGTTCCTCCAACTGTTTGTGTTGCACAATATTCCAGCAGCTACAGTCTCTTGTGTCTCACATTAATCATAGGACATGCCCAAATTGCTGACCTTTCTCCTCCCACCCTATTACTCACTCATGTCATGGGCTGGTCTTTTATATCAAAGCTCACTAAACACTACTAGACCTGCCCGTAATACTACCCGTGATGCCTGTAACCTGAATAAAAAATTAAATAAGACTCTGGGTGAGAGTGTCCGAAGAAAACCTGCCAACATGTTGAAGGAGCTGACAAGTAATAAGCAACAAGTCTAAAGATGTCCGTGTAGGAAAGAACTGCAGATGCTGGTTTAAATCGAAGCTAGACACAATATACTGGAGTAACTCAGCGGGACAGACAGCATCTCAGGAGAGAAGGAATGAGTGACGTTTCAGTCTGAAGAAGGGTCTCGACCCGAAACGTCACTCATTCCATCTCTCCAGAGATGCTGTCTGTTCCACTGAGCTGCTCCAGCATTTTGTGTCTATTAAGTTAGTGTCTCTGCTTGTTGACCAGCAGATGGCAATCCAGGGCTCTCACTTAACTTTTTTTCTCTGTTGTTAGCTGGGCAACCTAGGCAGCTTTTTAGGTTGCCAAATGACAGTTTAGGTGGTGATCTAAGACGGTTCGCATTACGCATGCGACAATGTGCTCGGACGAAGTGCGTAGTTACCAGTCGGAATTATGCTCAATTAAGTATTCACATATTATTTCTGCTTCAAATAAAGTCACAAACTAAACATATTCACCAATCAGGCCATGATATGTACCACAATGACATGCAGCAAAATTATAAGACAGGATCTCAACTATTTTTACACGTTGCAATGAATGCAATTTTTATTATTTCTTCCCACTTCCAAACAAAAATGTGGTAGAATTATTCAGCTTATGATCAACCTCAGTGAGACCAAGCCCAGGCTTGGCGATTGCTTCGCACAACACCTCCACTCAGTTCGCAATAACCAACCTGATCTCCCGGTGGCTCAGCACTTCAACTCCCCCTCCCATTCTGAATCCGATCTCTCTGTCCTGGGCCTCCTCCATGGCTAGAGTGAGGCCCACTGCAAATTGGAGGAAGAGCACCTCATATTTTGCTTGGGTAGTTTACACCCCAGCGATATGAACATTGGTTTCTCCAATTTCAGGTAGACAATAGACTATAGACAATAGATAATATGTGCAGGAGTAGGCCATTCGGATCTTCGAGCCAGCACTGCCATTCAACGTGATCATCCCCAATCAGTACCCCATTCCTGCCTCCTCCCCTTATCCCCGACTCCGCAATCTTTAAGAGCCCGATCTAGCTATTTCTTGAAAGTATCCAGAAAACTGGCCCCCACCGCCATCTGAGGCAGACAATTCCACAGACTCACAACTCTCTGTGTGAAAAAGTGTTTCCTCATCTCTGTTCTAAATAGCTTACCCTTTATTCTTAAATTGTGGCCCCTGATTCTGGACTCCCCCAACATCGGGAATATATTTCTTGCCTCCAGCGTGTCCAAACGCGTAACAATCTTATATGTTTCAATAAGAAACCCTCTCATCCTTCTAAACTCCAGAGTGTACAAGCCCAGTCGCTCCATTCACGCAGCATATGACAGTCCCGCCATCCCAGGAATTAATCTTGTAAACCTACACTACATTCCCTAAATAGCAAGAATGTCCTTCCTCAAATTAGGGGACCAAAACTGCGCAAAGTCCTTGCTTTTTCCCTCCTTCCCCTCCCATTCCCAGCTCTCCCACAGCCTACTGTCTCTGCCTCTTCCTTTTTTTTTCCCGCCCCCCCCCCCCCCCCCACCCCCCGAAATCACTCTGAAGAAGTGTCTCGACCTGAAACGTTGCCTATTCCTTCACTCCTTAGATGCTGCCTCACCTGCTGATTTTCTCCAGCGTTTTTGTCAACCAACGGGATCCCACCACTGGCCACATCTACCCATCTCCTCCCCTGTCGGCTTTCTGCAGAGACTGCTCCCTCCGTAACTCCCTGGTCATTTCGTCCCTTCCCACCCAAACCACCCTGGTACTTTCCCTTGCAACCGCTGGAAATGCTACACTTGTTGCTTTATCTCCCCCCTTGACTCCATTCAAGGCCCCAAGCAGTCTTTCCAGGTGTGGCAGTTGTTCACCTGCACCTCCTCCAACCTTATCTATTGCATCCACTGCTCTAGGTGTCAGCTGCTCTACATCGGTAGACCAAGCGTAGGCTTGGCGATGTGGATAAATGTGAGGTTATCCATTTTGGTGGCAAAAACGGGAAAGCAGACTATTATCTAAATGGTGGCCGATTGGGAAAGGGGGAGATGCAGCGAGACCTGGGTGTCATGGTACACCAGTCATTGAAGGTAGGCATGCAGGTGCAGCAGGCAGTAAAGAAAGCGAATGGTATGTTAGCTTTCATTGCAAAAGGATTTGAGTAGAGGAGCAGGGAGGTTCTACTGCAGTTGTACAGGGTCTTGGTGAGACCACACCTGGAGTATTGCGTACAGTTTTGGTCTCCAAATCTGAGGAAGGACATTATTGCCATAGAGGGAGTGCAGAGACGGTTCACCAGACTGATTCCTGGGATGTCAGGACTGTCTTATGAAGAAAGACTGGATAGACTTGGTTGATACTCTCTAGAATTTAGGAGATTGAGAGGGGATCTTATAGAAACGTACAAAATTCTTAAGGGGTTGGACAGGCTAGATGCAGGAAGATTGTTCCCGATGTTAGGGAAGTCCAGGACAAGGGGTCACAGCTTAAGGATAAGGGGGAAATCCTTTAAAATCGAGATGAGAATAACTTTTTTCACACAGAGTGGTGAATCTCTGGAACTCTCTGCCACAGAGGGTAGTTGAGGCCAGTTCATTGGCTATATTTAAGAGGGAGTTAGATGTGGCCCTTGTGGCTAAGGGGATCAGGGGGTATGGAGAGAAGGCAGGTACGGGATACTGAGTTGGATGATCAGCCATGATCATATTGAATGGCGGTGCAGGCTCGAAGGGCCGAATGGCCTACTCCTGCACCTAATTTCTATGTTTCTATGTTTCTATGATCCCCTCGCCCAACACCGTCACGCAGTTTGCAATAACCAACCTGATCTCCCGGTGGCTCAGCACTTCAATTCCTCCTCCCATTCCAAATCCGACCTTTCTCTCCTGGGCCTCCTACATGGCCAGAGTGAGGACCACTGCAAATTGGAGGAGCAGCACCTCACATTTCGCTCATGCAGTTTACACCTCAACGGTATGAACATGGATCCATAGATGTTGCCTCACCTGCTGAGTTTCTCCAGCATTTGTATCACAAGTTCTGTTATCCCACTTTCCTCACCCACATTAGGGTAAATTTTACGGATACAAGTTAACCTACAAGGCCAATGCATCTTTGGGATGTGGGAGGAAACGATTGCAGGGAGAATGTGTAAATTCAACAGACTGTGCCCGAGGACAGGATCAAACACAGACCTCTGGTGTGTGAGGCAGCAATTCTACCAGCAGTGCCACTATATGTTGTATTCCAACACACAATAAATTATACGTTGATAGCTTTGGTAACTAAAAAAAAGAAACTATCTATTTTCAGTCTTAAATCTCTATGTGATGCTATGTCCCCTTTTACAGCTACTGTATGTTTTAATTCAGTTCAAGACTACGGGGCAGTACATTGGCCATAAAGTTGCTGCCTAAAAGTGCCAGAGACCCGGAATTGATCCTGAATATGGGTGCTGTCTGTATGAAATTTGCTCCTTTTCCCTTTGATCACAAGGGTTTTCTCTGGGTGCTCTTGTTTCCTTCCACATTCCAAACGTGTGTAGGAACCTTTTTCAGACCCAACCCAAAACGTAATATTTTCCTTTTGTCCAGAGATTCTGTCTGACCTGTTGAATTACTCCACATTTTTTTGCTTATGTAGATTGTTGTTGTCCAAGTCAAGAGTCAAGAGAATTTTATTGTCCTGTGTCCCAGTTAGGACAATGAAATTCTTGCTTGCTGCAGCACAACATAATATGTATACATAATACAGAGCAGGAGATAAAAGTTCAGTGTGTCTATATACCACAGACCATATATATACACAATAAATAAACAGATAAAATGCAATAGGATGTTATTGTTCAGAGTTTGGAGTTTGGTGGTGTACTCTTCACCACCTCCAGTTTAAATTCCACTTGGAATATTTTTGGAGTACCTCTTGCTCCCTGAAGCAAGAGTTACTCCAGGGTGTTACTCCAGCTCCAGGGAGTGATTCTTCATTGGTTTACAGCTGACACGGCGAAGCGGTTACCGGAGCAATGGTGGCCAGATCTCCCACAATGCAAAGGAAGGGAGAAAGTGCCCGGCTCCGACTAGTTGCCGTCGCAGTGCGTATGTGCAAGGCAGCCGATGATGTGCTGGCCGTGGTTGTGCGCGTGTGCAGGGGCAGGATGTGCAGGCCGTGGCAGTGCACATGTGCAAGGCGGCCGGCCATGCCGGCGGATGAGGTGCGCCCAGAGAGCGGTGAGCGGATACTCGAGACCCGGCAAAAGATCATAGAGTGGAGCCCGGCAGCCCGGACACGGATGGCGGGTGGAGACGGAGAGTGACAGAGAGAGAAAGGGGGGGCGCTCAGATTTGAATGGCAGGTGTCCCGGGCGCTTGCCAAGCCGGGCAAAATGGAACAGCTTTTAGTCGCCCGGCAGGATTTTAGATGGCCATTGGCATCCGGGCAACCATTAATTTCACGCCCTGCAATCTGAGGGTGAAATTGTGATCAATAGCAGAGAAGAATAGATTTGTGCTTCTGAACCATTTCACAGCCTCTGTATGTACCAATATGCTCTGCAGTGAAATGTGTTTACTAGCAAAGCAGTGAAAGTAGGGAAAGTAGAGCAATGCAGTGAAAGTTTTGTGCAGGGCAACCTTCCACAAAGAGCAATTGTCAAATAATCTATTTTATTAATTTTGACGAGAGCATAATTATCAGCAAAGATAATAAAGAGGAAGGCAAATTGAACCATCTGAGATGAACATTTTGATTAGCATGGGGAAATTAAGCTGAAGGGCTGTGTGGCCAGGTTCAACTTCAATTCTATAATCAAGTTTGCTGATGACACTGTGGTGGTGGGCCAGATCTCCGATAACGATGAGAAGGCCTACCAGGAGGAGGTGGCTGATCTGGCACTCTGGTGTCAGGACAACAGCCTCCCCTTGAATGTCAAAAAAACTGAGGAGCTGATTGTGGACTTTAGAAGGGTTCAACATCCGAGGATGTACACGCCACTGGAGATAAATGGGACTACTGTGGATAGGGTGAGCTGCTTTAAATACCTGGCAGTCCACGTCACAGAGGATCTGACATGGACAACACACACTGCTGTGTGTGTTGGCCAGGCAGTGCCTTTACCACCTCAGGCTGCTAAGGAAATTCAGAGTCTCTCTGAGGATCCTTCAATGCTTCTACTCTGGGGCAGCAGGAAGCATCTTGTCCAGCCACATCTCAATCTGGTTTGCGAACAGCTCTGCCCAGGACAGGAAGGTCTGCACTCACTCCCCTGCAGGACCTATACACCAGGAGGTGCAGATCCAGATCCAGCACCATAATGAGGGACCCCTACCACCCCAGCAACAGACTGCTCCAGCTGCTATAGTCAGGCAAGCGCCTCAGCTGTCACATTGTGAAAACAGAGAGGATGAGACAGACTTTCTTCCCACAGGCAATGAGGAATTACTGTTATCTGTGACTTCACACCACTGCTTTGAAGAATGACACACATGCATCCTGGCGGGTTCTTCACGTAATCCCTCAACGTTACTCCTCAGAACTCAGGGACTAATAGTAAGATTAAATGAGAACTTACCAGTTCAAAGTTTGATCATTATTTTATGAGGAGTAACGTTGAGGGATTACGTGAAGAACCCGCCAGGACGCATGCGTGTCATTCTTCAAAGCAGCGGTGTGAAATCGCAGATAACAGTAATGACTGAACATAGTAAGATTAGAGAAGAGGATACCAGTTGAACTTTTTGATCAAGGGTGGGAGCGGAGGGCACATAATCCCTCAACGTTACTCCTCATAAAATGACGATAAAACTTTGAACTGGTAAGTTCTCGTTTAATCTTACTATTTTACTTCGGAGTCACGTGAGTGACTACGTGAAGATTTCAAAGCTCTGTGATGATTTCATGTCATGGAAACGAGTCCATGCATCACATCTTGCTTAATTGACGAAGGGAGGAATTGTGTTAACATATTTAAACATGAATCCGACATTGAAAACCCATGATAAATTTATTAACAACAAATTATAACCCCTATTTCATGGGGTGAAATCATAATACAGAACTTAAAATTGTTTCTGCAAAAGTTCCAGGTTTAACCACTGATTTATAGTAGAATTGTTGGAACGTTTTTTCCCTAAACCATCCTGCTGTCTCCAGGATTTAGTCCATCGGTACTTCCAATTCCATAGCTGCCGATGTAGCTGCAGCCCTGGTGGAATGAGATTTGAATATGTTAGTATCCACCCCAGCTGTTGTTAAAACCTGCTTCAGCCATCTGGAAATAGTTTGAACCGACAGCTTTTTGTGGGGTTGTCTGGGGCTGATTAGTAGTGCCATCTCAGTGCCTCTGATATTTTTGGTGTTCTCTATGTATAACAATAAATGTCTTATTATACAGAGACGATCATCTATAGGGTAAGCCCTAAATTCTATTTTGAGGCCTGATGATCCCGGTCTATTCTGTTTGACTAATTCGTGAATATGAAAAATTATATTTCTTGTTGAAGAAGTCATATCGTCCAGCCTTAACTTATGTAAAGACTGTACCCTTTTGTGCTGAGACCAAAGCCATCAGCATTACTGTTTTATGCGTCAGTTTTTGCAGGGACAGAGCTGTTGCTGGAGACCAGTTCCTTAGCAATGTTAGGACAATACTCACATCCCATATATGAGAGTACCTGGTTCTTGGGGGATTGGTATTAAAAATTCCCCTCATAAGTTTGGCTACCAGGGGGTGAGTCCCAACAGAATGACGCTCTGATCCTCACCACAGATATGCTGAAAGGTATGAAAGTATGAAAGTTAATGGCACTATAACTGAGCCCCTCATCATAATGGAGGCCTGCCAGGAATTCCAGAACAGACGTTATGTTCATCGTGCTGTAAGTGATGTTGTTTTTGAAACAATATATCTCCCATTTCCTGATGTATACCAGATATTGTTTTTTGGTGGACTGCCTGTGGGCCGCTGAGATAATGTTCAATGTTCGGTCCATCAGTCCCAGTTCCAGTTGAGGTTTCTTTAGACTCTACAAATTAATAAGTTTGTCATATTATGAAATGGATGGCTATCCCCCGTTACGGGATGAACCAACAAATCTGTTCGTTTCAGGACGGTGATACATGGTTCTAAGACCATGTCGAGAATCACAAGGAATCATGGTTGAGTAGGCCAATCGGGCACTACCAAAATACCAGACGCCGAGTCTTGTTGTATTTTGCGTAATACCCGACTGATGAGGCAGAAAGGAGGGAATGCATAGAAAAACAATTTCCCCCAATGCAGCGAAAAGGCATCTATCGCTGATGCCCCAGGGTCTGGTTCCCAAGAAACATAGTTTGGTAACTGGTGATTGAGTCTAGATGCAAATAGATTGATATCTGGTGTTCCGTACCATGCTACACTATCAGCAAATACTTTTTGATCCAACATCCATTCGATGTTTTCATTGAATTTGCGTGACCTGGTGTCTGCCACTGAATTGAGGTTACCTGGTAGGTAAGTAGCTGATATCCAAATATTTTTCTCAATACACCATTCCCAAATTGTATTAGCCAGATTGTCACATGATGTTGATTTGATTCCACCCATATGGTTAATATATGCCACCACGGTGGTATTGTCAATCTGTAGTCTAACATGCTGGCGATGCATTACAGAACAGTCTGATTTTAAGCCATAGAACGCACACAATATTTCCATGTAGTAAGTAATGATGCCTCCTGTGCATTTCATCTACCTCCACAGCTAGAGATGGAGTTGGTAGCACCCCAACCAAGTGCACTGGCATCAGTTTGTAGCACCACCGAGGGGTTGCTGACAATGATAGGGCTGGAACAATGCCAAATGTTATCCCCTCTACCATTTTAATTCCATAATTGCTTTGATTGGTAGCTTCATTGGTCTGTCGAAATGACCAGCATTAATTTTGAGTGCTTGTATTTTTGCCCTTGTAAATTTTGGTAACACAAAGGTCCAAATTGTGTGACTGGAAAACCAGCCACTATTTTGCCAATTACCCTTGCTACCAATCTAATAGATGGTTCACTGATGTCAATGAGGTTGTTGCAGGCCTCAGTTAAGACTGTAGCCTTGTCCTTTGGTAAAGTCACCGACATGTGAACTGAGTCAATTGTGAACCCCAAATAATCCAGTATGGTGGAAGGAGTTAGTTTAGATTTAACTGGATGGATGATAAACCCCCGTTTCTCAAACAATTGTTTGATGGCTGATACAGCTAGTTTAGCTAATTCCAAAGTTTTGCCCACAATTAATATATCATCCAGGTAGGCCATGACCATATGTTTTTGTTTCCGAAGAAACGCTAGGTCTGGTTTCAAAATGTTGGTAAACAGCCTGGGGGCTGATGTTAACCATTGGGTAGAGCTCTATACTGTCAATGCTGCCCCATCCAGTTGAATTTTAAATAACGTTTGTGATCAGTCCGTATAGGCACTGAATAGTAAGCATCTTTTAGGTCGATGCTAGCCATGAATTAGCCTGTGGAAATCAATTGTTTGGCAGTAACAAAGGTTTCCATTTTGAAATGAATATACTGCACAAATGTATTCAATTTGGTCAAATCTATGATGATGCGACAACCACCATCTTTTTTGTTTTTGGTAAAGATATTAGACACAAATTCCAGAGAATCGTGTTGGGTTTTTTCAATAACCCCCTTAGCGTGGAGTCTCACCAGTTCAGCATATGCTTCCAATTTTTCTTTTCATGAAAGTACGAACGTTCGGTTCGGCACATGCTGAACTGGGGGGCTATTTTTGTGCACAAATTCAATGGTATATCCCTGGATACTGTTTAGGATATAAGTCTCTGTTGTTAATGCACTCCATGCCTCCCAAAATAATTGTAATCTCCCACCGTTATGTGTATTATCCACACTTCCTATAATTTATAAGGGACCAGACCCACCTACCTATGATTACCAGTGGAAAGTTTACTTCTTCCTGTGTAGTCTTCGAAGAGGTTGAGGCGCCGGTGTCTGGGTTTGGGTTTGGGGTTTGCGCATTTTCCACGAAGGCCGGTCTGGGCCATGGCCTAAAAAAGACCGCTGTCCTGTATGTCCGGCCTTTGAGCTTTCACCAGCTTCTGATTGTCTTGCTCTGCTGGTGGGTGCGTAAGGGTGCTGTCTTTGAATGTAGGAGGTCCTTCCTGTTGTCGCCTTTATGAGCCCCAGGGTTTTTGCCTCCTCATCGAGCTCCTTAACCTGTTTGGACAGGTTGCCCCCAAATAATAATATTGGTGGCTTTGTCTCTCCAGGTTTGCACAGGCCTGCGAACTTTGGATTTAAAGCAGGTCGGATGGCATTCTTTCTGATAATATTGATCTCATACTGCATATTGCAGAAGAGTGCCAGTGCATCCTGTTGTTCTTGCAACATTTCTTTCTCATCCACTGTGTGAGCGAATGCTGTGATCCCTGCTGTTAGTAATTTTAGTACTTTCTGGAGTTTTACATCCAGGCTTCTAATTCCTGCTCCGACGTGTTTCCAAATACAATTGTTCACCACTGGAACATTCAGGGATACACAATTTCCTGGTGAAAAATATTTGGCAGTGGTGTCCATCACAGCCTGTTCCTGTAGTTGCTTGAATGATAGGAAATCAATGCTGGATGCTAGTTTTTGTTCTAGATTTTTTCCAGTCTGATCTGGCTGTATGTATTTGGACACCATGTCCAGTAGGTTTTCTCCTTCCTGCACCCCCTGCACACTTGTTGTTTGTTCAGCAAACCCCCCTTCAGGGTCAGCCCAGAATTGACCCCCAGTACTCCCCTCTGACAAGGAAGATGCACTGTGCAGCCCTACGTTAGGTCCTGCTGTGGGTGTTTTGTATAACCCATGGTGACTAGACTCCATCTCCCGGAGTCCGTCACGTTGGAGCATCTGCTCCATAAGCCGCTCCATTCGGCTCCAGCGCTCACGGTCACTGGCCGCTCGCGGCATCCCACTACTGGTGATTCTAGTGCCATCAGCCGCTGCTGGCGGCCCGCAACACCGCGGTCCTCCCCAGTCAGCTTTGTCGCAGCTCTAGTCGACTTTTTGGTTTTATCCATCGTTTTCCCACCTGTGAAACAGTACGGGAAATAACAACGACGGCAGAGTAACTCGCTTACCCATTGGTCTCGGCTTTTAAACTTGCCACTACGGGGGAACGTCGTTCCACCCCACCTGTCGTTTCGCAATGCGTGTAGCGATATGACACGCATGCTTCCTGGCGGATTCTTCACGTAATCATTCACGTGACTCCGAAGTAAAATTTACTAATTTACTGTTGTGTTGTGTCTTTTATTTTTTTAATTTATTTTTTAATAATATTTTTATTAGTAGCCATATTATAAAGTATTGTTACATATTATAGTAAAAAAACTTTTCATAACATCAGTCATACATTATTAAAATTTTCAATTGTCGATTACTTCTGCTTCTAGTGTTTTTTTATATAGAAAAAGAGAGACAGAGAGAATAAACAGTTACAAATATCAAAAAAAAAAGAAAATGTGGAATGGATTACTTCTAATACGTCATTGGAGATAGGTTCATAGATTATAAAGTATGACTTTTCATCTAATCCTGAGTTCAACTTTCAGTTGGGTTTTCGTGCTGGGCCAATCTATCCCGTCAGATAATTAATGAATGGAGCCCATATTTTATCAAAAATAAATGATTGGGAAGAGATTAATGCTCCTCGCACAAATGCTTTAAATGTTTCCCAAAGAAGGGAGGCAGAGATTTCAGGGCTATTATTAGCCTCAAAAAACATATTAATCTGTTTTACGAAGTATTCATTACATAACTTTTCTTTTAAGATTTGGGGATTGAGTCTCCATTGTGACTGTGTCTCTGCCATTCCGTTTAGTTTAATCATAAATGTTAGTGGAGCATGGTCTGAGATTATGATATTATGATATTGCGAGTTATAGGTAAATGGGATAAGTTTTGAGTCTACTAAAAAATAGTCTATCCTTGAGTAAGTTTTATGTACTGCTGAGTAAAATGAATATTCTCGACCCGATGGGTTTTCAATTCTCCAAACATCCTTAATGTTGGTAGTATAAATATATGAGTTTAGAAATTCACTTGATTGAGATTTTAGTTTTCTTTGAGTTGATGATCTATCCAAATAAGCATCCAATATACAATTTAAGTCTCCACCGATTATTAAGTTTTGTTGTGTACATACCGGGATATTGTTAAATATTCTTTGAAGATGTCCATCTTCAAAACCAATCTTAAAACCCATTTCTATTCCTTGGCTTTTGACCCTGCATGAGACTTTGCTCCTGTTTTAGTGTTCTTAATTTTTTTTTTAATTTTTTTTTTTAATTGTTTTTACTCTCGCTTTTAATGTTTTTATTGTCGTGTAATAATGTTTTGTCCATGATTAGTCATGTGCAGCACTTTGTTGCAACAGTGGTTGTTTTTAAAGTGCTCTATAATTAATGTTATTATTATTATTATTATTATTATTATTATTCTCTTAAAAAACAAGGGGCTATCAAAATTTGGTCCATACACATTAAGGAGAGTCACCTTTTTTGAGTATAACTCCCCTATTATTACAATATATCTGCCTTCAATATCTTCTATCGTTGATATATGTTTAAAGGGTATACCTTTACGAATTAATATTACAACCCCTCTAGATTTATGTGAGAATGAGGAGTGGTACGCTTTAGCAATCCATTTTGCTTTCAATCTATGTTGTGCTTCCTTTTTAAGGTGTGTCTCCTGGAGAAATATTATATCTGTTTTCAATGATTTTAAATGGGCTAACACTTTGCCTCTCTTGATAGGTTCATTAATTCCCTTAACAATCCAGCTACAGAATTTAATTCCTTCACCCCCAATTTTCCTATTCACGTCTTGCATCTTGTGATTAGAGTGGTTAGAGCAGATGGCTCAGCACACTCAACCCTACCTTATACTCGAACATCAGGTAGATTAATTTTAAGTCTCGTCTGTTTTCCATCCGAACATATCTCCCTAAATAAAATATGTAATTCCATTCCAAATACAAAATATAATATATTATAAGGTAGAAAAGGTAATAAAAAATTGTATTAGTAACGTGTAAAAGGTTGAAAAAGAAAAAAACTACAGCTACGATTAGTGCAGTTAGTGATGGCCAACCTAATGTGGCTAAGCATCTAAGGACTTCCATAGCTTTTGGTAAAAAAAAATTACTAGCTCCGTATTTTCCTTAAAAGAAAAGTTTCAAATTCAGTGCAAACAATTTATGGGGGGGGGAAGGAAATAATGGTTATATTCTATTAATGATATAATTATTAGTCTCAAATTGAAATGTTAGCCTCATATAACATAAACATTTATCAAAGAATAATCAAAATCAAAAATATCAGAGAGAGAACCACTATACATTTTTAATTATAAAATACCTGAATCACACTTTACTTATATTTCATAGTTTTAGTTAATTCTTAGTTGATCCAGTTAGCAATAATTAGTGTTAATTAGTATTCATGATTATTAATAGTTGTTAGAAATTAGTACTAAAATGTAAGTATTATATATCAGTAGCAAGATATTTGCCCAATTCTTGTTTCAGATTTTGGGCAGCTCTTAAATATAATAGTTTAGAATTTAGAGTTCCATATCTTCTCTGCTGGATAACAATATCCAAGTAAGTGTTGAGTGTTGAATATTATTCAATCTTCGGTATTATCCTTGATACTCTTGGCGAATTCAAGTGCTTCTGTGTGCTTGATGAAGAAGTGTTCCTTCTTCTCGTAGGTAACTCTTAATGTTGCGGGGTATAACAGTCCGTATCTCAAATTTTTTTATGTTCTTCAGTATTCTTCTTGTTTCTGTAAACAACGCTCTCTTCTTGGCAACTTCCACAAGATAATCTTTAAATATTCTAATCTTATCTCCTTCAAATACGAGATTTCTGCTTTGGACAATTTTCTTCATCATATCATCCAAAACATGGTCATATTGCACCTTCACTATCAGTTGTCTTGGAGGGGCGCCCTCCCTTGGGCGACGTCTCGATACTCTGTGCGCTCAGGCAAGTAATGATGCTTGATCCAGATTCAAGACTTTTTTCAGTAAATCTGCAGCAAATTCATGGGGGTCATGACTCTGCCTTCCTGGACGCCCACGATTCTTAAATTCTGACGCCTCTGTCATCCCTCCAAGTCAGTACATTTTTCGGTTATTTGATGCACTAACTTTGATAGGCGTTCGTTCTCGGTGATAAGTTTTTTTGTAGTTTCGGTGCTTGTCTCAGCAATTTCCTCTAGTTCCTTTATAATCTCTTGGTGTTGATTTAATGTCTGGAGGATAAGTTCCAACAGAATCAAATCTAGATTCCATCGAATTCAGTTTATCATTTACTTCTTCAATATTTTGAGTCAAATTTACTTATATTTAATTTCCAGTCTTCCAGAACTTCATGTACCAAATTAAAGAAGAGGCTGTAACCTCTTCTGTAATATGTTCTTTAATTTCATTTTTAAAAGATTTCAGCTCTTCCTTGAAGTTCTGTTTAAGATTTTTTAGTTCTTCCATTAAATTAGAGATTTCCTGTGCAAGGAAAATTCTTAATTCTTCCATTTCAGTCTTTTTCTTCTTTGAGATATCTTCTTGGGATGCTGTTAAAACTGAGGCCGAGGCTTCAGTTGGGCCTACCTCTTTAGCCCTGCCGGTTTTTCTCGTCTTGGGAGGGGGAATATGCTGTGTCGACATACTGCCGGTGTCGCGCACCTGATGACGTCAATAACTTACTGCAAACAATCGGTGCCGTTTTCAGCAGGTAGGACCTGTCTTTTCCCCCCGTTTTTAGCGTGTTTTTCCCGGAGCTAGTTGGCGCGAGTCTCTCCTACTCCATAGCGCCACCTGAAGTGTGTTGTGTCTTTATAAAAAAATAAAATTCTAAAATGTAAATACTGGTCCTGGTCTATTCTGTTCTGTTGTTTTTGCACAATCCACAGGCATTGCCATTTTCATTTAACTGCACATCTTGTATGTGTATGTGACAAATAAACTTGACCTGTCGATCTGGCAAATAGCTAGATCTGGGAGCTGGAGAATGATAACGCTGACAGATCAAAATGCAAACATTGTAGGGGTACTTCAGAATTAAGGGACAGAATTTTAGGAGTAATATGAGGGGGAACTTCTTTACTCAGAGAGTGGTAGCGGTGTGGAATGAGCTTCCAGTGGAAGTGGTGGAGGCAGGTTCATTGGTATCATTTAAAAATAAATTGGATAGACATATGGATGAGAAGGGAATGGAGGGTTATGGTATGAGTGCAGGCAGGTGGGACTAAGGGGAAAAAAAGTTGTTCGGCACGGACTTGTAGGGCCGAGATGGCCTGTTTCCGTGCTGTAATTGTTATATGGGAAAGGCTGAGGACAGATTACGATGAGAGAGTGTGGAAAATATAATGATAATTGCTCGTTTCTAAGCTTCCCCCCAGTCTAGTTTCAGTAAAAACACTGAATCAAGCACTTGAAACAACTACATTTTATTTTACCAAAAGCGCGTTACAGATCAATTACTGTACCTATCCCACCACAGGTGCGATCCCTGAGTCTGCCTGTTTAAGCCGTCTAGGCCTCGCTCAGACAGAGACACTCCAGAAGTTCATGCAGTCCAGAGTGTTCTTCCAGATGATCGACGCTGAGCCTCGTGATCACTGACTTTTATATGTCCCGGGAACTCGAGGGACCAAACCACATGGGGGTGGTCTCCCAATAACCCATTTACAGATATCGATTAACCCCATACATTCCCCAAACCCAATGATACAACAGTTCAATACATTGTATTCAAAATGGACTTTGAGAGGAAGTCAACTGAGAAACATTTACCCTGATTTACAGAAAACCTCATCAAATCAACAGCTGGCAAAGTCATACGCTGCAACATTATTTACAACTATTTACAAGGTGTATGTCTGGTTTGCAGCCATCCAATCCATTCTATGCATTTTGTACCAAATTGACAGTGTTTGCAGATCTTCCCATTCTTTGCTTGCAAATTGTATCTAATCTCCTGACCCTCTGCAACCTCTCCGCAGCTCTGCAGTGTGCAATTCCAATTTGACAAAATCTCCCAGCAACCCTGAAACCTAATCCCATTTTGAAGTCCTAGCTGCTCCAATTTAGCCAGGATTAACTATAGTTGCAGGAAGATTAATCGAAGGATGATGGTGGAGACTGATTATGGTGAGAGAGTTTATAGGGCAGTGTGGAAGATAATGTGGCAGGAAATGGGAGAGTTGGTGGGGGAGTGTGAAGGATGAGAAAAGGTATGTGGAGATTGCAAGAGATGTTTTGAAGGACTCCATGGACTATAATAGTGAGGAAAGGGAGTTAGAAATAGTGGAGGGTGATAGGCAGATTAATACAAAGACCTTTTTGACAATCAGCTGGGCAAGCTTCCCACAGAGGTACAGCAAGGAAGTTATACCTGTCGTTCGTTCTCCTCACAAAATCCCGCATGCAATGAAGGCGCATGTCAAAGCTGAATTAGATAGAATGGAATCACTGGACGTAATAGCCCCTGTCAACGAATCCTCCTCTTAGGTCTCCACCATGGTTGCAACAGTCACGAAGAACAAAGACGAAATAAGGATCTGCATCAACCCTAAGGATTTAAATACTGCCATCAAACGGCCACACCACCCAATGCGGATGGCGGAAGGAGTCGCTGCCAAACTGGGACAAGCCACAGTTTTTTCTGTCCTAGATGCAAATAACTCATTTTGGCTAATGCCACTATACCATGCATCCTCCATGTTAACCACATTCGCAACGCCCTTCGAACGCTACTGATTTTTACTAATGCCATTTGGCATCAATTCAGCCAGTGAGGTTTTCCAGCATACTATGGAACAACTCTTTGATAGCTACCCACGTTACATAATTGTTGACAACTTCCTCGTCACTGGGCGCAATGCACAAGAACGTGACTCAAACCTGAAGCAGGTCCTGGATCATGCCAGGGAGGTAAATCTTAAACGTAACCCTCTCAAATGCTGGTTTCGGGTCAACGAAGTGACTTATGTGGGCCACGTGTTCACCAACAATGGACTTAAGCCAGACCCATTTAAAACCATTGCCATCAACGAAATGCCAGCACTTACGGAGGTAACTGCTCTACAACGATTCTTAGGCATGGTAAACTACCTTGGAAAATTCATCCCAAATTTCAGCGAGCTATCAGCCCCGCTGCGACAACTGACCCACAAGGATATGCACTGCTCCTGGCACCAACACCAGCAGAGGGCATTTGAAACCCTCAAACAACTAATGTCTTGCACTCCAACCCTCGCATACTTTGATGCCAAATTACCCATCACCCTTACTTGTGATGCCTCCCAGTATGGACTGGGCACTGCTTGCCTACAAGATGACAGAAAGGGCTCTAGACCAGTTGCCTATGCTTCCCATACCATAACCTACACTGAACAGCGCTACGCTTAAATCGAAAAGGAGCTACTCGCAGTAACCTTTGCCTGCAAGAAATTCAAGGGCTTTATCTTAGGCAATCTTATCACGGTTGAAACTGATCACCAGTCACAAACAGCTGCAGACAAAACACTACAATCGCTGGCCACTGTCATCCCGGCGGCTGGCCAGATAAACAGCACCACCTGCCACAAGCTGTCCAACCACTTTTCCCTGTCTGTGACGAACTGGTCATTCAGGATGGCATGATAATGAAAGGACACAAGGCGGTCATCCCAAAGTATTTTCACAGCAAATACTTCGACATTGTCCATGGGGGCCATATCGCTGCAGAAATGACCCTTCAACATGCGAAAGGAATGCTGTTCTGGCCAGACATGGCTAACTACATTCTAGAGAAGGTTGCTGCCTGCCCGATCTGCAATAGCTTGATCCCGCACCAACAGAAACAACCACTCCACTTGCACCCTCCGCCGGACTTACCCTGGTCCACGGTAGCAGCCGACATCTTCGAGTGGCACGGCAACCAATATCTGATTCCTACTCAGGATGGTTTGAAATCGACCTGCTCAGTAGCCCGACCTGGCCGTGCTCCACCACAGCTCTTCCCGCTCCAAAGACGGCCAGATCCACAATGTCAGTTCCGCAGGCTCCGCTACTGGAGCCCTCAGGCTAGTCCCCGGCCGGAGGCCGTCGCTGGCTCCTCGATGTTAGGCCCAACGACATCCGAGACCCGACAGGGAAAAAGTCGGGTCCCCGCACAGGGAAGAGAATAAAAGGTTTCCCCACAGCCACCCCTCACATATACACAGCTAAAAAATAATAAATACTAGCTCAAGACATACATTTAACAAGACAAAAAGAAAAAAGACAGACGACTGTAGCCGAGCCACTGCCGTTAGGCGCCACCACACCACTTGTGGTCTCACATTCAAAAGTACTGGTAGCTCAGGAGAAAGTAAAATTTCTCAGAATTATATTTTTGGCCACCGAAAGAAGACTTGGGAAGAGCAGACTCGAACCCATCTGCGAATTTCCAATCACAAAAGAAGCCTAACAAATGAGGCAATGGCTGGGCATGGATAATTATTGCAGACTCTGAATTCCAAATATAGAGAGTCAATTTAATTGTCATTTGGACCCCTAGAGGTCCAAACGAAATGCCGTTTCTGCAGCCATACATTACACACAAATAGACCCCAGACACAACATAATTACATTTTACATAAACATCCATCACATAGCTGTGATGGAAGGCCAAAAAAACTTATCTCTCCACTGCACTCTCTCCCCCCCGATGTCAGAGTCAAAGTCAAAGCCCCCGGCTGGCGATGGCGATTGTCCCGCGGCCATTGAAGCCGCGCGGGGCGGTGATGTAAGGCCCCGCTCCAGGAGCTCTTCAACCCCGCAACACGGGCGGGAGAATTCGCCGTTGCAGGAGCCCCGAAAAGCGGTCTCTCTCCAGGGATCCGCGGTCTCCCGGCGCCGCTGTCCGCAGACCCGCAGCAGCAGCCTCCGACTCAGCAGCAGCAGCGGCAGCAGCAGCAGCAGCAGCGCTCCTCCACCGCTCCAACCGCTCCGGACTCGGCCAGCCCCGCGACGGCGACGGTGAGTAGCACCAGAGTCCCCGGCTTCTTATTGTTGGAGGCCGCTCCTTGTTGCGGCCTCAACGACACCTGAGACCCGACGAGAAAAGGTCGGGTCTCCAGTGCAGGGAGAGATTTAAAAAGTTTCCCCCCCCCCCTCCCACCCCACCCCCACCCCCCCCCACACACACACCCAACAAAAAATAACAAAAACTACATTAAAACACAGACAGAAAATAATAAAAACGCGGACAGACTGCAGAGGCCGCTGCTGGCCAGAGCCGCGCCGCCTACCGGATATAGGTCGAGAAACGAAGGAGCTAACACCCTATACCAGCAAGTAGGGTGAACTTAAATTAACAAAGAAAGCACAGGAGGCATTTGAGAACTTCAAAGGATCATTGATGCAAGCCCCGGCATTGGGAAGGCCATTATCCGATCGTCCTTTCCAGCGGTATTGTACAATTCTATCTGACTGTGCCACTTTGGTACTAACGGAAAAGCATGGGGATAGACATAGATCAGTTGCATATTACTCCTCTAAATTAGATCCAGTAGCTAGGGGACATCCTCTTTGCACTCAAATCTTAACTCAACTCTAGAATAGTTTACAATCAGCTGCTAATTTGACACTCCAGCAGGAAATTGTAGTGTACAGTTCACATTCGATTGTTGGGGCAGCTTCAAACCCAGAACTTAACAATGGCCTGCCAAAATAAGTATGAGATCTATCTGTTGAACAATCCAAAATTGCAGTTCAAACATTATACATTGATTAACCCAGCCTCTTTTCTTATTTCACCCCCAGAAGAGCAATCAGAAGCAGGACATGACTGTTTATTTGTTATAGAGGAAGAAACATCAGTGAGAGAGGACTTGAGGGATGCTCCCATGGAAGACTGACATCACATTATATGTGGACGGGAGTGCATCCATTGGACTGGAGGTGAGAGATTGGCTGGGTATGCAATTGTGGATCAAAGGACAGAGATTGTAGAAGCAGCTGCCTTTGAATCACCCTATTCAGCACAGCAAGCTGAATTATTTGCTTTAATTGGAGCTTGTATTATTGGGGAAAATCTAAAATAAATATTTACACTAATTCTCAATTTGCATTCGGGGTGGTGACTGATTTTGGACAATTATGGAAAAATAAGGGATTCGTAACTTCTGCAGGAACCCAAATATCAAACAAACAATCGGTGACAGATTTATTGAAGGCCTTAATGCTACCAAGACAAATCTCTGTAATGAAATGAGGCACCCATACTAAAGGACAGTCGCCAGTAGTAATTGGAAATCATAATGCTGACTTAGTAGCTAAGAAAGTATCATGGGAACATAAGGTGGTGGTACCTAAAATGATGAGGCAGACTAAAAATCTAACGAACAAGTCCCCCTTGGTGAAAATGATGCCAACCATCCAAGAAATTGTTCGATTACAAGAAGAGGCTACTGAAGGAGATAAGGAAAGATGGAGACAACTGGGATGTTTACTGGATTGTATGACTGGGCTGTGGACCACTCCAGCAGGGCAAACCTGCATGACGGACTCATTAGCAGTATGGGTTATAGAGTGTGTGCACTACGCAACCCATTGTGGTGCAAGGCCAATACGTCTATTGGCTACTTGGTGGCATCCAAAATTACAATCTTTTGCTCAGAAAGTAAGTAGTAATTGTCTGGTCTGCCAGCATACCATCCAGGGAAAGGAATAGGATGTGAAGGAGGGAAAACACCATTGCCTACGGGTCCTTTTTAGACATTGCAGATGGACTATATTGAACAAGAATATAAATACGTTCTTGTCATAGTCGATGTATTCAGCCGGAGGTTCAAAAGATACCCAACCCTTGACAATAAAGCGGCTACTGTTGCCAAGGTGCTAATGAGATAAATTGTCCCTAGATTCCGCATTCCCATTGGACTTAGCTCAGATAACGGTCCACACTTTATTGGACAAATCAATAAAGAATTTTATGAACAGCTCGGGATCCAGCAGCAATTACACTGTGCTTATTGACCATAGGCTGCTGAACTTGTAGAAAGGGCAAACCAGACCCTTAAAACTAAATAAGCCAAATTAAAGGTGGAGACTGGACTTGGATGGATTAAATTACTCCCAATTGCCCTATTTCAGATGAGAGTCACGCCTGCAGAAAAATCTAGATCAAGCCCAGCTGAAATTATTCACGGTAGGCCTTTAAAAACCCCTTGAAACCAGAATGAGATGAAAATAGTTAATTTCCACCATATAACTGCAGAGATGACTGACTACATCTTAGCCTTGACCAGAGCCTTAAGAGATTTACATTGTAGAGTGAGAGCAGTCTATGCTGATATGCCTTCATTAGTAACTCCCATTAAAGTAAAACCTGGAGACCATGTCTTAGTGAAGAATTGGATGAGGAGAGGATCAGAAGTTCGTTGGGAAGGACCTTACCAAATTCTTCTAATGACTCCAACAGCAGGAAAAGTAGAGGAAAGAAATGCCTGGGTGCATCTTCATCATTGTAAAAGTATTAGTGAAGGTATCAGTGGTTAACTTGTTTGCTCCCAGGTTTTCTTAGAAATTCTCCACTCTATTACGAATCAAGGCCAATTAATTATCAAGATTGATGGATGGGAATTGCGCCCATGAAAACTCGGGAGGTGAAGAATAATCAGAGAGAAACCATGGAGCTACGCTCACGAAAACTCGGGAAGCTCAATGAAATTCTGCGAAGCTACGTCAACATCTTCTTGTTAGAACATTTGTTAAAGTATAGCAGTCCTCTTTGTTTTCTGGGGTTATCATTTATCATGAGGGTTATCAAGAATGATAAAACGGGGGAATGTTATTACTGGCCAAATTAAAGACACCATAAAATGGAGGATCCCTGCACTTGTCAGAATTGCTTTACCCTTGTCAGCTAAAATTTACATGTCTGGATGGCGCCAGCCAATCTAGGCTCAGTGGTATGCAGGATGGTGAGGGGTGCAGATGTTCTCCTTGTTTCTCCTAAATTGATAAAATGTATAGCAGTTTTGCAAATCAACCCTAAATGCATCATTTTGATTTGGATCGCTGCAAGGGCATTGTAAATAGTATAAATAATTTTGTGAGACGGTCATCCTGTTGTTTGATGATTGGTTAACTGTTGAGCCTTGGAGAAACTGTTTGAATCTCAGGGCACGTGTTTCAAAGTTTATTCTTGTTTGCTTCCTTCTAGAACTTTCTTTCAAATACATAGTATTAGTCACTGTATTATTGGGTTAGGGAAATGTCTATCATATACTGTATTAATCAATATCTGTTATTGGACTGTATAGAGACCACCCCCATGTGGTTCGGCCCATCAAGTTTCGGGGATCTATAAAAGGTAGCTCCCTGTGTTCCACTTCTGGAAGAATGCTTGGGACTGTGTGACCTTTTGGAGTGTCTCTGCTTGCACGAGGCTAGAAGGGCTTGGCCAAGCAGATACAAGGTTCAAACCCGCGGTGGTTAGGTATAGTAGTGGGGAACTGTTATTGTGCTTTTCCAAAATAAAATTTAGATGCGCAACTGCTAGACTCAGTGTCTTATTGACTGAAACTAGACTGGGGGAAGCTTAGAACCAGCTATTTACAGAGCCTGTTATGGTGTTTGGGAGAAAAGGACAGCAGGGACCAAGGTGTAAAGCGAAGGATGCCAATTGGACTTGCTGATTTCCAAAAGCGAGAGTCTGATAAATGAGGACAGAAGCTAATGTTCAAGACAGTCTGACTATAATTTTATACAATCGAGAGTGGATATATGGACACTGGGAGAGGGGAATTTGTGGAAAATGATGACGTTGACCAGCATAGCGAGAAACTATAGAGTACAGTTGGAGTCTTTGAAGTTATAATTTAAGGTTTTGCTTTGATTTATTTTAGTGCAATAGCAGAAACCCAATCAGAGAGATTCTGACAAGCAGTTTCTGGAAAGATGAATGGTGATAACAAGAGGAAAATGTGGATGTGTGTGTATTTTGAGGAGTAGTTAAGTGACTTTAGATGAGATTGGTCCAATAGTTATTTGGATAGGGGAATGAAACAGGGAGAGGGAGAGTGAGAGGGAGAGAGAGAGAGAGGAAGAGATTGGATAGTGAGTAATTTACTTGGAAAACTTCTATCAGTAGCAGAAGAGGGTTCTGTTACATCTAATACTTGGGACATGGGAAGAAGTACATCTGACCTCCAACTATCATGAAAATGGACACAGCACTTATCCAGTGGGAAGGATGGATTCACTGTAGGAATGGGGCTGTTTGATTTCCAATAGGATTGGAAAATACCCAAACCATTGGGTCAACAAAGTGACACAGCAAGTAGTTCTACAGCCTCACTGTTCCAGCAATCCATGGTAATCCTGGCTATGTTCAATTTGTTCCCACGCATTTTCAACCTGAGAATCAGTCCCATTCCCTGCTGTTTTCATACCATGCAATTGTGCGGTACACAGAAAATTAGCTTCATGAGTCTCATTGGCAACTTGAATGTAGATAGCATATGAGGGACTAGTGGAAATGAACTAGTGGAGCTGGATGCAAATTTAAGTCTGAGAGATGTCAGAGTTATAGATGGGGGAGCTAATGGTAAAAGAGATGTGGCTGGGGTACATAGAACAATGAATGGTCAAAGTCCTTATAAGAGGATCCTGCATTCCTTTACACTTTTATGTGTAGAATATGATGCACAGAAACAGGCCAACTGGCCCTATAGTGCTTCCGTTGTACGTGAGGCCGCTCCAATTCAATTCCCCTCACCCTTTCACTATTTCCTTTTATGGTTTATCCTTTACATGTATTCATCTAGCTTCTGCTGTGTCGGAGATGATGAAGGATTTGGGAGGAGTGGTTAGGGGTGGGCAGAATGTGGAACGGAGTTTGGAAGAGCCAATTACCATTAGGGAACAGAAGCTGGACACTTTCACACTTCCTCAGGACCACCTGGATATGCGGATGCTTTTTGGCAGAGAAAACTATGGTGGAATTATGTTCAGTGTGTTCCTGTCAGATCTAGTAATGGATAGTTAAGTAGTGCGTCAGCTGAAGTTTGCTTTCCTTAACAAATAAGGTACTAGGCTCCATTAGCAGTGGCTGGACTGCAGGGTTATGGGCTTGTTCTGGTTGGAGTATTCATCATCCTCAACATTTTCATGGAGGGCACAAAAATACTTCAAAATATCAAGAGTTTAAATGGTGGGGAAGATTAATGTTCTCACTAGATTAGCTTCTGGATTGGAGAGCAGGACTGAAACAAAATAAATCTTTCTTGTTTTAAGGTATGATCATCAATTTAAAATGTTTATCAAGCACGATAGATGAAGAGTCAATTACTCAATGCTGTTGGAACTTGGTATTGTTTGACACAGGGAATGATTGAAACAGAGACTTTTTCCTTTTTTAGGAATGTGGAAAATAAATATGCAGAGCTGTGGTTAGGTCAATGGCACTCAGAAGATCATCATCTGTTATTAACTATATACCAAAGTTATTGCAAAGGTATGCTGATGGCTTCTCCAATTTCATCCATCCACCAGTTTGGCCTTATAATGTAAACCTGACTACCTTTCCCATTCCATCAAATGCTCCAAAGTATACGAGTTTCTAATTGGGCTTAGGGCCCTCATGTGACATCAGCTTTATCTAACCCTGAGTGGTTTATTGCATCTCGTAATAGTCGATTAAGATTTTGTCAAATTTTCTCAAGCACCACTTCAAGAAGTGGGGTGAAGTACACACCCCATGCAGTACCTATCAATGGTGCTAAAGTGGACATGGATAAAATATCCAAATTCCTGTGTAAATATCATGAACAATTTGTCCCAGTCCCACAAAACTGATGCTATGACCAAGAAAGCACACCATCGCCTCCACCTCCTAGGAAGGCTAAGGAAATGGTATGTCTCCAATGATTCTTACAACTTTTTACAGATGCACAATGGAAAGTATTTAGTTACGTAGCTTGGTACGTCAACTGCTTTATCCCCAAAACTGAGAACTGATGGCTATATGAATGTAGCTGCTCTTGAACTTTGTGGTGAAGGGTTTCAGGCTTTTGTACTTCCTGTCAAACAACAACAGCAAGTAGACGGCGTGGCTGGGATGGTGGAGTTCCTTGATGATAGACGCTGCCTTCTTGAGACAGCACTTCATGTAAATGCTGTCAATGGACGAGGGGATGGGGGTGGGGGTGGTGCCCATAATTAATCAGGCTGAGTCCATCACACTCTGCAGGCTCTCCTGTGTGTTGGAATTGCTGTACAAGATTATGATGTAACCAGTCAAGATAAGTTCTACAGTACATCTGTTGAAGTCTATTAGAGAATTTGATGGCATGCTGAATCTCTTTACAGTTCTCAGAACAATTTAAGAACAGCTTCTCCCCCATTGTTGTCAGACTCTTAAACACATGCTAATGATGAATTCCAGATCTTTCAATCTACCTCATTGTGGCTCATTCATTTTTTTATCTGCTCTTTCTCTGTAGCTGTAACACTATATTCTGTACTTTGTTTCTTTTCTCTTTTGAGCTATTTGATGTATGCTTGTATGTTATGACTCATCAGGATAGCATTCTGAACTAATTTTTTTACTGAATCCTGATTACAATGATAAACCAATGCCACAATAAAAATCCTTTCTCGTGTTTTGTTGTAAGGACCAGCATTTACTCCAATACAACACCATGGGGAAATCTGGCTCCTATATTTTCTATTTTCACTGTTGTATGCAGAAGGCATCACCAGGCAATTTTAAACAGGTGTTGTGTATCCTGCACACTCAGTTAGGTGTTTCCTTCAGGAGCAGCTTATCTCATAAGGTTCAGATAGTATCTTGTGACTTGGACCTTGTATTTCCCAGTTAATATTTAACAACAATATGCTTTAAGGCTCTTTATGGGCTGGCACAAATACATGGAGTATTTCCATTCTCACTGGCCATCCCATCCAGGATTTGTGGATGAATAGAAGAATTGTGCATGGAAACAGGCCCTTTAATCAATTCAATGTGAATTTCACACAGACAGTATTAGAGATCAGGATTGAACCTAAATCACTGGAATACAGAGGCAATAGCACTACTAGCCTGCCACTTAGTTGGCCCAATGGCTGGGATCAATTCCATGAGTTCCCAGTGGATACCAGACATCCCCAAGCCCACAGTAAATCCATCAGACTCACCAAAATCCATGCTAGTGATAGCTAAACAAATCCTGTGGTCTCTTAGTGGGTGTTGGGGGAAAGTCGGATGCTCTTCTCCCCACTTCCTATGGTTTAGATGCAACTGAGCTCAGTTCTGGGCTGCCAAGACAAGGATATGTCTGTCTGATGTGGGACTGGAGTCGCAAATAAGCCAATTCAGATCTGGATAGCAGGTTTTCTTCCTTAAACGACATAGAAATCTGATCGGTCTGTGCCATCCATACTCACTGTCCACATCAAAGTGGTCAACTCATATGGCACTGCCCAGCATCTGATTCTGGGCCCTCGCGCGCTGGTAGTTGCAGCGTTTCTTCTAATTTACTGGCAAAGCAAGCATTTATTGCCTGTTGCGTATGACCTCATCGGGGGAACTGCCCATGTGAATCTGGAGTCACATACAGTCATTCCAGTAAGTCACTAAGATGCAGTGAGGACTTGGGGAATTCAACCTGGTAGACTTAGTGTGGAGCAGTAGGGACTGAATAACAATCAACTAGGGTTGAAGTCACTGATAATCCTGCTTTTTATTTTAGTTCCTATGTTTAATTTAGCAACTAAACCCAAATATTATCAATCTCAGAATCATTGGAAGATTCTACGCAGGGCATGTCTTACGAGAAAGAGCTTACCAGATAGGCAATATTGGGGGAGAGAAATGTCCTTGGTCTACAAGACTAAACATACACTCTGTTGACATCAATGGAACTAAATATTGAAAACAGAATGCAACATGCAGCTATTATTAAATTGTGTGTTTAGTGCTATGTACAAATTTACGTGCTAAGTACAAATTTTTCGGCACACTGTTTTTGGGTTCCATACTGCGCTGTTCATTTCCTTGGCTAGGACACCCAGTAGCCATCAACAGCCAACTGGATGGGGGCCCAGAAAGCAGTGAACACACGAGGCAGGCAGTCGGTCAAAAGGGAGAGAACACAAAAGAATAATGTTACTGCAGCTCAGACCAGAGCACATGGAAATATTTTTTGCAGTGTAAACTGAAATAAGTTATTGTAACATTTTTTTTTTCCCCCTTTTGCTTGGAGTCAGATCCCACCCTATAGTCATTCCAGTGGTTAAGATTCTTGAAGAATGCAATTGCTATTTTTGGCTGAAGCTTACTAACCACTTTTGGTAAAAGATTACAGCCCAAACCTAAAAAAAATAGTGAAAGAATGTGGTTTCATATTTATTCAGTGGAAACTGAATTGCAAATAACTGACCCAAGCGATGAAATGTGGCACAGTAGCATTTTAATACATCAGAACAACCGCAGTTTAATCGTAGGAGTTCCTGGAAAAAAAATGTTTCTTAGGGAGTCAACAATATGCAATTGTCTCATGATGATTTGAATTTCAGATGTAGACTATGCCTCAGTAACTATCATTAGGTCCTGGTATGGATATTGTATCCCCCAAACTATTTATTGACATTGAGAGAGTGCTATACTGTTGGAAGGATAGCATCCCCATTGACATATTAACTGGAGGCATGGTCTGCCATTCAAATGGATATGCATGATCTGACAGAATTACTTCAAACAAGAGCTAGTTTTCTCTCCCGTGCATCCAGTTAAAATTCTCCTTCAATTAATGATAATAAAAAGTACATTATCTGATTTCATTTCTTCACTGGCAGTAGGCAAATTAGCTGACAGTGTTCCTGCATTACAGCAGTGCACTTTGCAAATTAATCTTTAGGAACTTTAGCACCTAAATCATATTTTCCTTTTGTCAAAGACAGAAGGAGAGCCACCAGGAATGTTGTCTCAATATTTCCCTTTCTGTGGCAGATCTAAGTTTGGTAATTGCATAGTTTATGATCATGAGTCTTCCACAGCCTTGTCTATTAGATTAGTTGTTGCAGTAGCCAATTTTGCAAACCCTATGGTTCACTATTTTCTATTTTGTCATGGAATCTGGATGTTGCTGTCAAAGCCAGAATTTATTGTACTATCTTAACGTGCTCTAGTTCATATGGCAAATGAACTGATGGTAAGAGTCTCCGAACATTGGGAACATGTTTCCTGCCTCTAGCTTGTCCAAACTCTTAGTAATCTTATATGTTTCTATAAGATCTCCTCTCATCCTTCTAAGTTTCAGAGTATACAAGCCCAGCCGCTCCATTCTATCAACATATGACAATCCTGCCATCCCGGGAATTAACCTCGTGAACCTATGCTGCACTCCCTCAATAGCAAGAATGTCCTTCCTCAAATTTGGAGACCAAAACTGCACACAATACTCCAGATGTGGTCTCACTACGGCACTGATGTCAGCTCAATCTCAGGGATTCATAGTGAAGAAAAAGCTCTTCTTACCACTCCTCTGCAGCTGCAATGTTGACAAAAATAAATTCAAGCTTGTTCAGTTCACTTCAACTTTCATGTGTATCCACATACTCCCTCTCTTCCACAAGGCTTGCACTCAGAACAATAGCTTGTGAACATACTCAATGGTTGATGGATAAAAAAGTGACAATGGAATTTAAAGATGAGAAGTTCAGCTTAATACATCTGAGGAGAGCAATCAAGACAAGAGAATAAACAATGAATGGCTGCATATTGATATTGGTATAGGTTTCTTTGTGTTTTGTAGCGAGATACTGTGAAAAACTTTTGTTTTGCGAGCTATCCAGGCAAATTCCTTCATGCATCAGTACAGCAGATATTGCAAATGAGAAAATATGTGCAGAATATTACGGGTGGCACAGCGATGCAGCGGTAGTTGCTACCTTACAGCGCCAGAGACTTGGGCTCAATGCTGACTACAGATAAAGTCTGTATGGGGTTTGTACCTTGCCCCCCGTGACCTGCATAGGTTTTCTTCAGGTGCTCTAGCTTCCTCTCACACTTCAAAGGCGTAGAGGTTTGTAGGCTTATTGGCTTGGTAAAATGATAAATTGTCCCTTGTGTGTCGGATAGTGTAAGTGTATGGGGAGTTTGCTGGTCGGTGCGGAATCGGTGGGCCGAAGGGCCTTTTTTGGTGCTATATCACTAAAACTAAAACTAAAACAATAAAATGGTGTTATAGTTACAGGGGAAGTGCAGATAAAGTGCAAGGATGGGAATAAAGTAGATTGGAAGAGCGGGAATTCATCCTAAGCATTTGAGAGGTGCATTCCAGAGTTCGATCATAGTAGGGAAGAAGCTGCTCTTGAATTTGATGGCTGCTTTCCTGCTTTGGTACCTCCTGCTCAGTGGGAGAGGGGAGAAGAGAGAATGACAGTAGTGTGAGTGGTCCTTGAATCTGTTGGCTGCTTTCCTGATGCAGCCTGAAGCATGGATGGAGTCAATGGACGGAGCTGTGCCAACAACGGTCTGCAATTTCTTGTGGTCATGGGTAGAGCCATATCAAACTGTGAGAGGAGCTGAAATCCATATTCACAAATCACAAATGAAAGATAAATAAAGAGGAGGATAAAGTAGTTAAGAAGACTTTTTATGAAGCAATTACTTTTGCTAATTGATGCATGCAATTTTATGAGATCAGTATTAGAATTGTACTGTGCGTAGTTTTGGTCAATACATCAGATGAAGGTTGGGATAGTATGGGAAAGAATGCCAAGGAGATTTATGTGGATCAAGAATGAAAAATGTTAGCTGTGATGAAAGAACTTCTGGGCTGGGATTATTTTCTTTGAAACTAACTGAGCTGTACAAAATTATGAGAGAACTAGATGGAGAGAGCAGGAAAGATTTATTTGCCTCAGCAGAGAGTTACTAACTAGAGGATGAATGTTTATAATTGGCAAAATATTAGATAAGGGATGAGGAGAGTTATTTTTCATGAAAATGACAGGAGGGACCTGGGATTTACTGCCAGAATGGGGAGTGCAGCCAGAAAAAACTTCATATTTAGAAAGTACCTGAATGAACAGTAATCCACAGGGCAATATGGGAAACAATCTGGAAGTGAATTTACAGGAGTCTCTATAACTCTTTCTTTTGCCTGGCATAGACACAATCTACAGAGGGATCTCTTAGCTAAACATTCAACTTTCTACGATCCTGTGTTTAAAGCCACAATTAGATTTCACTGAATAAACTTCGAACAATTCATTTCAATTACAATGTTCTATTTTGTTGGGTGTCACACAATAGAACAAAGAATCATACTATGTTTGTATTCTAATACATAACAACAATCGCAGTTTAATCACAGGAGTTCCTGACTAAAAATGGAACTGCATAGAAACTGGTCCATAATGCCTGTGGGGAACATGGTGCCAAATTATGCTCATCATTTCTGCCCACATGTGATTCATATCCCCCCAAGACCTGCATATTCATGTGCCTATCTAAAAGCCTCTAAAATGTCAATATCGTATCTGCTTCCACCACTTCCCTAGCATCGCATTCCAGTCACCCAGCGGTCTCTGTACAATACTTGCTCTAAATGTCTCCTTTAAACCTTCCCCCTCCTTTAAACCTTCCCCCTCTGAGTCCTCCAGTATTTATCAAATATGGAAAGTTCAAAAGAGATGGTACAGGGCAACCTCCTGTATGCTCAGTGCGTTCAGATGCATTAATCTTCACTATGCCAAAATAGATTAAAAAGTCTGCTTTCATCGACTCAAGAAAATGGAAGATAAGGCATGATGTAAATGAAGTAATCTAGGAGACCTCATTGCGATGATCCAGTGGTTTGATAGTTCCAAGGAGTGCAAGGAATCAATGTTGAGGATCACAAACTAAACACTCCAAATAATTTGATGGAGCATTCAAGAGAGCCAGATGTGAGAGAAATCAGAGATGATTGGTGGACCTGGGAGAGGTGGAAGAACTGCAGCAGATGGAACCCATGAATTGAACTATTCAGATTCAATAATTTAGCTTAGCAATTTATTCAGAATCTGCATTAGGGGAGTTTACAGTCCAAAGGGTAAAATTGAGGAGCAAAATGCTAAACTAAGGCATGTAAGATCCCAAGATATGAAATTGGAACAAGATGCTGAACATTGCCCTGATTTGCATTTACCATCATCACCGAGAGTAAACTGAGCAACATGGATCCCAGAAGCTCACAATCTCTGCTCATCCTGACCACATCAACCAAATCTGAATGGGCAGAGTTTCATCTGAGAGCTGGCGTGTGCTCGCCTCTCTCTAATAAAGACCAGCAGCCACAAATTCTTCACAGTCTTATGGGTCCAGCTAATAATGAAATCAGGAAAACAGATGATTTTAATCAGAACAGACTGTCGCAACCTTCTGTCTGTTTGACAAGTCCAGCTTTTTCCTCAGCACTCTCATTATTCTACAAGAATGTTCACGGAGCATCTTTGTACCATGAGGAAGTTTACCCAGAAATGTAAAAGAAAACCCATTTCCTTATGAAAGGCGAATAGCAAGCCAATTACTACCTCTCTGGGAATATTTTCCTCATCCTCTATATCTGGATAGTTCTTGTGAATTCCATCCCAACATGTCCTAAATTGAGTAATCTGGCTGCTCTAAAATTACAAATCCCAGAGCCTAAAATTCTGACTTAAACTAGAACATTCTGTAACTATTCGCTGGTCCAGGAAGAAGAATGTGGAGGCTGGGGAGTAAAGAGAGGGGTATGCTGATAATCTGGAGTATTTCTGCATCAGGAAGGAGGAAGTGCTAGAAATATTGGAGCACAGTGTTGGTCAAAACATTGGATGAAGGTTGTGATTGTATGGGGAAAAATGCGAAGGAGGTTTATGTGAATCAAGAATGAAAAATGTTAGCTGTGTTGAAGGAACTTCCGGGCTGGGATTATTTTCTTTGAAACAAGACTAACTGAGCTGTACAAAATTATGAGAGAACTAGATGGAGAGAGCAGGAAAGATTTATTTGCCTCAGCAGAGAGTTACTAATGAGAGGATAAATGTTTATAATTGGCAAAATATTAGATAAGGGATGAGGAGAGTTATTTTTCATGAAAATGGCAGGAGGGACCAGGGATTTACTGCCTGAATGGGGAGTTCAGCCAGAAAAACTTCATATTTAGAAAGTACCTGAATGAACAGTAATCCACAGGGTAATATGGGAAACAATCTGGAAGTGAAATTACAGTAGTCTCTATAACTCTTTATTTTGCCTGACATAGACACAATCTACAGAAGGATCTCTTAGCTAAACATTCTGCTTTCTACGATCCTGTGTTTAAAGTCACAATTAGATTTCACTGCCCCTACCCCATCTCCCTCCTCCCCTCCCTCCCCCCCTCCCCCACACCTCTCTCTCTCCCCCATCCCTCTCTCCCCGTACTACTACCCCACCCCTCACTCCTCCCCCTCTCCATATCCCTCTCCTCACCCCTCTCCCTCTCCCTGCCTGCAGTCATACACAATAATAATAAATAACAAATAAAAAGTCTGTCGCTGCGTCACATTCGCCGCCACCATTTTGTGTCCCACGCCTTCACATTTAAAAACAAACCGCCATCTTGCAGCTTGCAGCAACCTTCTCCTTCTGACTATAGTTAGGTCCTCTAGTATTTGTCATTTCCACCCTGCCTCTCATAATTTTATATGCTTCTCTCCGGTCTCCCCTCAGTATCTGCAGCTCCAGATAAAACAATCCAAGTTTATCCAACCTCTGCTTATAGATCATCCCCTCTGATCAAGGCATCAACCTATTTGGCACCGCTTCAAATCTTCCACATACACTCTGTAAAGGTTTGTCCAGAGCTGCACATGATGCTCCAAATGCTGCCTCATCAAAGTTTTATAAAGCTGCAACCTCACTTCATGATACTTATACACAATGGTCCAAACAATAAAGGCAAGCATCCACATGCCATTTTCACTATCTATTTCTGTTGCTACTTTCAGGAAGCTATTGTCTAGAACCCAAGGATCTCTCTGTACATCAAAGCTGTTAAGGAACCAGCAATTAACTGTATTCTTTGCTATTATATTTGTCCTTGCAAAGTGCAACAGCTCACACTTGCCTGGATTAAACTCATTTTGTTGCAAATGAACAGGACCGATCCTGGCTCTGTTCATTTGCTTTACCCAAAATATTCCTTTCATTTCAGTGCATCAGTCATTCATTAATTTGTCTGCCTGACCTTGTCATAACCACTACCCACCTGGCAGACATAGGGTAGACAGTCTGACCCTTTACACCAGGGTGGAAATATCAAAGACTAGCATTGAGGTTAAAGTTGAAAAGTTCAATAGAGATGGTAAAGGCAATCTCCTGTATGCTCAGTGCGTTCAGATGCATTAATCTTCACTATGCCAAAATAAATTAAAAAGGCTGCTTTCAGCGACTCAAGAAAATGGAAGATAAGGCATGACGTGAATGAAATAATCTAGGAGCCCTCATTGGGATGATTCAGTGGTTTGTCAGTTCCAAGGAGTGCAAGGAATCAAGGTTGAGGATCACAAACTAAATACAATACAATACAATACCGTTTATTTGTCATTTGAACCTCACATGAAGTTCAAACGAAATTTGGTTTCTGCAGCCATACAACAAGAAAAGAACCAAGACACACACCAACACAATCCACACAAACATCCATCATAATAAATCTCCTCCTCACTGTGATGGAAGGCAAAGTCTTGTCTCTCCCCTGCTCTCCATTCTTCCCCCGATGTCAAAGTCAAAGCCCCTGCAAGTCCCACGGCCGTTTAAAGCCGCGCCGGGCGATGTAAGGCCCCGCTCCAGGTCACTTTCAACCCCGCAATTCGGGTGGGAGAAATTGCTGTTGCTGGTGCTCTGCAAAGCAGTCTCCCACCGGGGACCCGCGAGCTTCCGGTGTCACCATCCACCGGAGTCAGGTCGCAGCAGCGCGCCACCACAGTTCTCCACGCTCCGATGGCGGCCAGCTCCATGATGGTAGGTCCGCTAGCTCCGCCGGCTCCGCCGGTTCTTGACTTGAGCCCCCAGGTCATTCCGGTTGGAGGTCGCTCCACGGTGCTAGGCCCCAACGACAACGGAGACCCGACAGGGAAAAGGTCGGGTCCCCGTGCAGGGAAGAGATTTAAAAGTTTCCTCCACCCATCCTCCCGTCCCCCACAAATGCACAGTTAAAAACCCACTACACACTATACCCTCAACGGGACAACAAAATAAAAAAATAAAAAAGACGGAATGCAGAGGCCGCTGCGACGTCGGTCGTGCCGCACACTCTAAATAATTCGATGGAGCATTCAGGAGAACCGCCTGTAACCAGATGCAAGAGAAACCAGAGATGATTGGTGCACCTGGGAGAGGTGGAAGATCAGCATTATTCAGATTCAATAATTTGGTTTAGAAATTTATCCAGAATCTGCATTAAGGGAGTTCACAGTCCAAATAGTAAAATTAGCGAGCAAAATACTAAACTAAGGCATGTAAGATGCCAAGATATGAAATTGGAACAAGATGCTGAACATCGCCCTGATTTGCATTTACTATCAACTCCAAGACAAAACTGAGCAACATGGATCCCAGAAGCCCTCAATCTCTGCTCATCCTGACCACATCAATCAAATCTGAATGGGGAGGGTTTCATCTGGGAGCTGGCGTGTGCTTGCCTCTCTAATAAAGACCAGCAGCCACAAATTCTTCACAGTCTTATGGGTCCAGCTAATAATGAAATCAGGAAAACAGATGATTTTAATCAGAACAGACTGTCGTAACCTTCTGTCGGTTTGACAAGTCCAGCTTTTCCCTCCACACTCTCGTTATTCTACAAGAATGCATCTTTGTACCATGAGGAAGTTTACCCAGAAATGTAAAAGAGAGCCTATTTCCTTATGAAAGGCAAATAGCAAGCAAATTACTACCTCTCTGGGAATATGTTCCATCATCCTCTATATCTGGATAGTTCTTGTGAATTCTATCCCAACATGTCCTAAATTGAGTAATCTGCCTGCTGTAGAATTAAAACCCAGAACCTAAAACTCTGACTTAAAATAGAACATTCTGGAACTATTCGGCAGGTCCAGGGAAAAGCACATGGAGGCTGGAGAGTTCAGAGAGGGGTATGCTGATAGACTGGAGTATGTCTGCATCAGGAAGGATGAAGTACTGGAGATATTAGAGCACATTAGGGTCAATAAATCCTCAGGGCTTGACAGGATCTAGTCCAGGATGCCAAGGGAAGCAATGGGACAGATTGCTGGAGCTGTGATGGAAGACTGGGGATGGCTAATGTTGTCCCGTGGTTCAAAGGCCAGTAGGAGTGCCCTCTTGAACGTCTACAAATGTGCAGTAGAGAGCATATTGATGGGTGCTGACCTATCCACCATCGAAGGAATCTACAGCGGTCACTGTCTCACAAAGGCAACCGGCATCATCAGAGACCTACACCACCCTGGCCACACTCTCATTTCACTCCTGCCATCAGGAAGAAGATAAAGGAGCCTGAAAACTGTAATGTCCATGTTCAGGAGCAGCTTCTTCACTACGACCATTAAGCACTACAGCCTCCAAATAAGCTCCGAATTACTTGCACCTGCGGGGCATTATTTGTGTCTTCACACTATCATCATTTGTTTGTCCATATAGATATACTGAACATTTTTTGTCGTTTATTATGGTGTTTACGAAGTACTACATTTACATATCTGTTGTGCAGATATGAAGTAAGAACTTCATTGTTCCATTTCAGGACATATGACATTAAAACATTCTTGACTATTGGCCCTTGCATAAGCAGGAAAACTGTGAGCTTCATGTCAGTAGTACGGAAATTGTTGGAGAAGATTCTTAGGCAGGATTTATGTTCATTGTCAATAGTTCAGTGGTTCAATAGTTCAAAGTTTCAGTGGTACTTTATTGTCAGGTGTATTTAAGTACAGTGAAATTATATTTTGCATTCAGTTCACTGGCAATCCTACAATACATTAAGCACAATCGCCTAAGTATTGGAGTGTAAGATAGTAGACCACACTAAATCAGTACACAAGTGTCGCAACATTTTTGGTGCCATCCCATACCCTTCAAGTATAAAATGTTTAAAAATGTTTTATGTCTTCATGTGGCCATTAAGGCCCATTGTCCTGGGTTCGGCACAGGGTCAAAGTTGGATGGATCGGCCTGGCCAGATGATGTGTCAATGTCCTCTTCCGCCTCTCCGTGCCACTGCAGGCCATGCTCGCTCTGAGCACTCGACCACTTGTAGTGGCACTGGATCTAATGGAGTCCTAGGCTACTTCAGGGCCTCCAGCAGCCCATTCCACTAACTACACCACTCTAATGCCTCCTCAACATCGGCCCATGAAATGCATGAACTGATTAACAGTAGGCAGAGGTAGACAAAAATGTTGGAGAAACTCAGCGTGTGAGGCAACATCTATGGAGCGAAGGAATAGGTGATGTTTCGGGTCGAGACCCTTCTTCTGAAGAAGGGTCTCAACCCGAAACGTCACCTATTCCTTCGCTCCATAGATGCTGCCGCACCCGCTGAGTTTCTCCAGCACTTTCATCTACCTTTGATTTTTCCAGCATCTGCAGTTCTTTCTTAAACTGGAGTAGGCAGAATGGTTTTGTGCAGGAAGGTCATGTCTCACAGTTTTATGGGGAGGTGAAGGCAGAGTGATTGATGTGGTTACATGGACATTAGTAGAGTTGGACATGGCCCCACATGGTAGACTCGTCCAGAAAGTTAAGGGTCAAAGTATTGAGATATGTAGTAATACAGGATCCAAAATTGGCAGTAATAGGAGACTGGAAGGTGGTGGATGGGTATTTTTCTGACTGGAAGTCTGTAATAGGTTGACTACCATCGGGATTAGTGTTGGGATCTTTTTTTTTTCTGACAGATAATTGAGAATGTAGTTGTAATGATAGAGTATGTTTTCAGATGGCAAAAAATTGGTGGTGCTGGTGATAGTGAAAAAGATTGTCTATCGGTATAGTGGGAAATAAATCAACTGGAAAGTTGGGTGGAGCGGTGGCAAATGGAATTTAAACCAGACAGTTGTGAGGCACGATAGACATGATTATGTGAGGCAATTAACTTTTTTAAAATCTGTACTTGACTGGGCATTGAGCCTGTTAATTCACGTTGGAGAGAATAAGAGAATGAGACAATAACTCAGGACAAAGATTCATCTATTAGAGATTGAGATGATGAGTGTCGGGGTATCGTGGATTAAGAGAGAAGGTGAGGATCTGACAGTGAGTAATGTCTTAAAGCTCTGTCCCACGGTACGAGTTCATTCCAAGAGTTCTCCCGAGTTTGCCCTGATTCGAACTCAGAGATTTACGGTAATGGACACTCGTCGGTACTCGGGGCTCTCGTGGATATTTTTCATCATGTTGAAAAATCTTCACGAGTCCTCCCGTGCTTACCTGCCGTTAGCGAGTCTTCCCGAGTACCTGCCGTTAGCGCTAAGAGACGTCCCCGAGTTCCGATGTACCCGCTACGTTAATTCCCCGTGCTTACCACGTGTTTGATTTTTTTAAACTCGGGAGAGCTCTTGGAATGAACTCGTACCGTGGGACAGGGCTTTTAATTCTGAAAGTTTTGTATTTTTGGTATTCACGTATATGAGGTATTTGGAAATCTATGGTAAAAGGGATCTGGTCGGAAAAGTAAGGGATCAGTCAGGATCTTATAGAATGCAGAGGAGGATCATAGGAATGAATGATCTATTGCCTGATTTTCTATTAATCATGTGGTTTAGTTGCAGTAGAGGAAGAACAAGGTATTTAAAATAGAGTTGGAAGTGTGCTGAAATACTATAGCTCAACTAAAGTAGTTTCACCCGTGCAAAGCAAAATAAAGTTGAAATGATGTTCTCTGGTAGTTCTGAGCCAAAAGATAAACATATAAAGAAAGGCTACTTCTTTTGCCTTGAGTTCCATGTGTTCATCAGGCATTAATGCAACACATGAAGCCTTGAGCTTCATGTGTCCACCAGGCATTAATGCAACGCTGAAGGTCTGGAGTACATTCGTATCAGGAAGTAGGAAGTGTGAGAAATATGTAGCACATTAGACTTGATAAATCCTCAGGGCCTGAATTGGAATATATTCCAGACTCTTATAATGAGTTTGAAGAAGGGTCCCGACCCGAATCATCACCTATCCATGTCCTCCAGAGATGCTGCCTGACCCGCTGACTCACTCCAGCGCTTTATGTCCCTTTTTGTTAATATAACCTCAGTTTATTCCCTGGTACACAGCATTTTTTTTAAAGTTTCAGCTGCAGTTCGACAAAGATGTTTATTAGATAAAAATGTCATCACAATTTGTTCTTTAGCCTGGGACACCAATAAGTAGAATCACATCCAGTACTTTTAACAAATGGGTCAGCCTTTCTAATGTTTGTTTTGCATCCGATTCAAGTTCAGTTTTAAAGATTTAAATGTTGACGACAATCAAAAGATTACTCTAATAAGTGAAACGTTCTGACAACATATTATCAATCTGCAATGAAAAACTCTATTCTCTCTGCAGCTGCACAATCTGCTGAGTATTTTTGGCAATTGCTGATATTTTAGATTTCTAGCTCCATAATACTTTATTTCAGGAGTGCAAAGTCTCTCCGAAATGGAAATGAGTGCCCTTGATTCATATAATTTGGTGTTCCCGACCGATTCTGATTCATGTTGGGATTCAGATTTGACTGTGGTCCCAAGTGCCCAGTCCTGAGGACTGACCATAAAGAATGTGTGTATATTAGTTATTCTAGAAAGAAATTAAAAAGGAAATATGTCCTAAAATCTGACTAGTGTCTGTAAAGATGGGTTACATAGTCCTGTGTAGCAGGTCAGAAGACTTTTACTTGTGGGACTACTGGTGAAAATTTAAATGGTTCCCAACCCCTGTCAGATGGCATACTGCCAGTAGGTTTTCAACTATTGGGTTAGATAAGCCACAAGGATATAGCTACAAACCAAACATATTTCAGCTAAAACGTACCAGACTTAACTAACAGTGGTATAGGAAGGAACTGCAGACACTTACACTGAAGATAAACACAAAATGCTGATGAAACTTGGCGGGACAGGCAGCATCTCTGAATAGAAGGAATGGATGACCCTTCTTCAGGCTCAGACTGCCTATCTTAATTTACAGTAGTCACTGTTATAATAAAGTATCAATGTCACAGAATACTTTGAAGTATATACCCACAATACAGGTATTATCGATAATGATTTATTGCAAATAAGCAACAAAACACAACATTATCCATGTATAATGGTTACTCAATTAGCTCCACTTCCAGCATATTAACTCCACCCAACCTTGATCCACTGCAGTTGGCCTATTATCACAACTGGTCCATTGCAGATGCCATCTACCTGGTACTACATTCAAGGCTGGAACACCTGGGTAACAAGGACATCTATTGTATGTCAGGCTCCTATTTATCAATAATAGCTCCAACATCAACACCATAATCTCAACCAAACTCATCTCCATGAACTTTTGGATTTAGGAGTTAGCATCATCCTCTATAATTGAATCTACAACTTTCTGACCATTGACCATAATCAGTGAGGAATAGCGACAAAATATCCTCCATGATAATACTCAACACCAGGCCCACACAAAACTGCATTCTCATCTCCTCACTATACTCCCCAGACACTCACAAAGCACAGCCAAATTCAGCTCCAACTCCATATATAAATTTCCAAATGGCACCCCCACATGTGAGCTGGATCACGCGAGCAGAGAGGGGGAGCTCACTAAAATGGTGTCAAGACAACAACCTTTCCTTCAATGTCAGCAAGACAAAAGAGCTAGTTATTGGCTTCAGGTAACGAGATGGTCACATGCCTCAGAGAGCAACAATAGTACTGAAGTGGAGATGGTCAAGAGCTTCAAATCCCCAGGGTAAATGTCAGCAACAATCTGTCATAGATCAACCACATTGCAGTTACAGCCAAGAAAGCATAACAACGTCTCAGAATTTCACTCTCCCGCAGAAGACTAAAAAAAGTTCTACATGACTCCAACCATTCTTACTAACCTGCAGATGCACTGTAGAAAGCATCCTATCTGGATGCATCACAGTTTGGTTTGGCAAATCCACAAGAAATTGTATAGAGTTGTGTGGACCTAGCGCAGTCCATCACACAAACAAAACTCCCCACAATCGACATCTACATTTACAGAAAGCATCCAACACAATGAAGGTCCATGTTCACCCCAGTCATTCCTTCTTCTCCAATGTCCCATCAGGAAGAGAATACAAAAGCTCAAACGCATGCACCACCTGATTCAGGACCAGTTTCTTCCCTGCTCTTATCAGATGACCGAATGTTCCTCTCCTACGCTAAGGATGTATTTCCGATCTACCAATCTACCTCATCATGACTTTATACTTCTTATCTGAACTTATTCTGTATAAGGCAGTAAAACTATATTCTGCACTTGTTATTTTTCTCTTTGCTTCCTGTTGTACTTGAGTATGGTTTGATTATACTAATTTATATAAATCTATAGTACGATTTGCCTGAATAGCCCATAAACATGAAACTATAAAACATTCCATACACATGATAATAAACCATTACCAATGCCAATTAACTACCGATACATATGGTCAACAACTATAAATGTAACGAACTATGGAGCTATTATCTAATATTCTCAACCACAACACCAGAATATGAAAAGACATAACATTTCTATAGTGATAAGTAGCTGATAAGTAGATTCTCCATTAAGCTTCACATAAGACAAATCTTATATCCTGTGCTAAAAATTTACTTAAACAAAAATAATCTTTGATCGAGCATCATATTTATTTCTCAACATTACTTATGACTCCCAAAATAAATTAATCCTAATCTACCAATTAAACATTACAGTGAATGGAAATTATACCAATAAATCTAATGCCAATGGAAATTCGTTATTCAAGGGGCTGAAAATGTACCCAAGAATGGAGAATAGGAGTTTCAGAGGTGGGTGGAAGCATTTACGGATAATAAACCGATAGATATTTCTGTGCTACAATTCTATGTTGAACTTCAAGGTAGAGAGATAATTGGAATAATTTTGGATAACCCATACAGTGGTGCAATTTGTTAAATTATGCATGTCAATTTTACTTCAATGATAAATTACGAGTTCACAAGGTGAGTTTATAACTGCAGTTAATGCACTGAATGATTGCAAATGTTTCATCAGCTAAAGTCAAAAGTGCTTGACTATATGATCCCTATTTCCAGACAAGTCCTTATCCCAGAAAATGCAGTGTAGTACGTCAAGTGTATTAGGATATAGTGTCTTTGGCAAGAGAATAATGTGGTTGTTAAAAGTCCTCCAAAATTCTACTCTAGACATGGTTAAGGAGGCAGAAATAAATCTTTTGTTTGACTTGTAGAACTACTTATTCTTTGCAGATGGTTTTAAAAGTTAGACACAATGCTCAACAGAGGAATAGGACTTATGAAATTGGTCCAAGTAAGAAAATGTGCTGAGGAAATTGGTTGAAGTGATCCTGAATTTTAATTACTAAAACATTATTTTGTCAGCTTAATTGTTGAGGGTTCCAAAAACTGGAACATTAGTTTTTCTGTGAACCATGTTATTGGAATGAGTTTACATAGAATTTGGATGACACCATTTACCCATTTCCGTGAATTAACTCATTCCCATAATGGAGGCTAAACAGGGAGTTCTTGTGGTATCCTGACCAATATTTATGCTGAAACCAAAACTATCAATTAAATGAGTTCAATGTTTTTTCAGTGCACGATTGATCTGGGAAATCTATTGCATGGAAAATATTTGTCGTACTTATAAATAAATTAATTGCATGTCAAAGCAGAGAAATGTTATACAATCAACGTATTAACCACTTTCAGAAAAATAGAAATGTTATCAGTTTGATATCCTTTATAATATCACAAAACAAAAAAATTGATGGTCTTTCCCATGCAGAGGAATTGAAGCGTTTGCTTAAGGGACTGTCCCACTGCGACGACCAAATTGGCGAGTTTAGAAGAGATTGCCCTCGACTCATACTCGCAGCATGGTCGACATGAGGTCCTAGGAGGTCTTTGTAACTCTCCTTTGTGCTTGAGAGTAGTCCCCGCATACTCGAGGCCTCAGCTAGGTCGCAATGTATTTTTCAACATGCTGAAAAATGCTCGCGAGTAAATAAAAGGTCGCCACGGAAAAAATCGATATTTATTTACTCATAGGTTTAGTCGAAGTAGGTCGTAGTAGGTCGGCAGGTTATTCATAGGTAATCGAGGGTAGTCGAAGGTAATCAAAGCTAGTCTTCAACATAGTCGAAGGAGGTCAAAGGAGGTCTTCTACATAGTCGAAGGAGGTCTTCAAAATGACACTCTTTCAAACTCTCCTATGTTCTTCTAAACTCACCAATTAGGTCACTGCAGTGGGACAGCCGGGTTACATTCAATAAAGTTGAGAAGTGAGTCAGAGGGGGAAAACAATTCAAAAGGAGAGGCAAAGCACAGGCAGACTTTACTCAGAGCTCTCGTGGATTTTGAAGCAAAGCACCAAAGAGAAGCAGGAGAAAGCAGTGATTGGCTCTAGCCCGAGTGGGAGGAGAGTTAGAAATCAGTCAGAGGGGGAAAACAGTTGAAAAGGAGATGCAAAGCACAGGCAGACTTTACTCAGAGCTCCCGTGGATTTTGAAGCAACGGCACCAAAGACAAGCAGGAGAAAGCACTGATTGGCTCTAGCCCAAGTGGGAGGAGAGTTAGAAGTGTCAGAGGGGGGAAAACAGTTGAATAAACTGGAGTATGTCTGCATCAGGAAGAAGTACTTACACTCTCTCCCTCTCTCGCCCTCTCCCTCTCCCTCTCCCTCTATCTCTATCTCTCCCTCTCCCCACTCCACTCCACTCGACTCGACTCCACTATTTGGTGTCCAATTTTGTCGAAACTGCTCTTCAACATAGTCGAAGGAGGTCTTCAACATGCCACTTTTTCAAAATCTTCTAAACCCGCCAATTAGGTCACCACAATGGGACAGCCCCTATAGGATAGATGTAAAAAGATCGAAGCTAGTCTTCAACATAGTCGAAGGAGGTCAAAGGAGGTCTTCTACATAGTCGAAGGAGGTCTTAAAAATGACACTCTTTCAAACTCTCCTATGTTCTTCTAAACTCACCAATTAGGTCACTGCAGTGGGACAGCCGGTTACATTCAATAAGGTTGAGAAATGAGTCAGAGGGGGAAAACAGTTGAAAAGGAGAGGCAAAGCACAGGCAGACTTTACTCAGAGCTCCCGTGGATTTTGAAGCAACAGCAACAAAGAGAAGCAGGAGAAAGCACTGATTGGCTCTAGCCCAAGTGGGAGGAGAGTTAGAAGTTAGTCAGAGGGGGGAAACAGTTGAATTAACTGGAGTATGTCTGCATCAGGAAGGAGTCCCTCTCCCTCTCCCTCTCCCTCTCCCTCTCCCTCTCCCCCACTCCACTCCACTATTCGGTGTCCAATTTTGTCGAAGCTGCTCTTCAACATAGTCAAAGGAGGTCTTCTACATGACACCTTTTCAAAGTTTTCTAAACCCGCCAATTAGGTCGCCACAATGGGACAGCCCCTAAATGATAGATGTAAAAAGATCCGCCTGGGTCAGCATGCAGAGAGCCAACACACTCCAGTGTCAACTTGTATTTTAGCAGAACTAGGTGTCATGCCATAGGAAGGATGTGATTTAAGTAAAGAGGTTGGCAGAAAAGACTCACAGGATCGATTGTCAGGCTTGAGTTATAATGCTAGATTGGATGGGCTGGAACCTGTTTTCCCTGCAACAAAGTAGGCTGAGGGAGGAACTTATAGAGATGTTTTAAATTAAGAGGGGCATGGATATGGCAGTCTTTTTCCCAGTATAGGGAAGTAAAAGAAAAGAAGAGACAGGTTGAAGGTGAGCGAGGAAAGGTTTACAAAGAACATTTATTGTCACATACACCATTTCTGGTGTAGTGAAATTTGAGTTGCCATTTGCAGCACACCAATGAAAGTAAGACATCACATTAAAAAAGAGAATTGAACATAAAATATAAAAACATCCCCCCACAATGGTTCCCACTGTGAGGGAAGGCAAAGTCCTGTCCTCTTCCCCTTGTTCACCCATGGTTGGGCCTATAGAGGCCTCCGCAGTCGCCGCAATGGCGGCCCGATGTTCAGGCCCACTCGCCGGTTGAGAGGACTATGAGGTGTAAGGTGTTTACACAGCGCATGGTGGGTATATGAAATGAGTTGCCTACCAGAGGAGGTGATAGAGGTGGGGTGGTACCAGAGGAGGTGATAGAGGTGGTACAATGTTTGGTGAGGCACATAGATAGAAAACATTTAGAGGGATGTAAATCAATTGCAAGCAAATGGGAATAGTTTAGATAGGCAACTTGGTCAGCATGGATGAATTGCATCAAAGGGCCCATTTAATTTTGTGTCACTCCATAAATCAATTATACAATTTCTCACTAATAGATTAATACCATGGGCCAGCTGCGGACCAAATTCAGTTAATTGAATAAATCTGACTTTTTTTTTTTAAACTATCAGCCTCACTATGCAACTATCAGATGGTGATAATACTCCAGCTGGTTGACTGATGTCCTTTTGTCAAATAAATCAGCCTTTCTCCATCTGACCTGCATGGCACTCCTTCCAACAAAAACCTGGTTGATTCAAACCTTCCCTCTGAAGTGTCCTGTCAAACCCTGGCCTCTAGTGTCATTCCATGGAGGACGGGAAATTAATGGATGGCTTCTTTTACACACCAGTGGCTGCTGGCATGGACTCTGTGGGAAATCCAAAAAGATAATCTATTCCAAACACTTCTGCGTTTAAGGTTTCAATTGGCCAGATCCTAACTGGCTCTATCTATCTATCTATCTATATATCTATCTATCTATCTATCTATCTATCTATCTATCTATCTATCTATCTATCTATCTATCTATCTATCTATCTATCTATCACTAAAACTATCTATCTATCTCTAAAACTCTGATCTTGTTATCTTCCGGTTTGCGCGGTAATTCTGTTTGTGCCAAAACGGTATGCGATCGCGCTATGATTTTTCACCAGCTCACTCACCGTTCTCCTATGCTGCAAGTGCACCAAGCTTCGTTCCGATCGGTGGTATGTTATAAAAGTGAGCGAGGTTTAAAAATCGTGCATGCGCCGATTGATCTATTTTCTGCCAGTCAATGCCGCGCGGATTGGTCTTTTCTCCTGTCGCACCGCCGTCTGCCCACCCCCGTACCCGCCCACACATCCCTCCCCGCCCACATACCCCTCCCCTCACAAGCCCCCCCGCTCACACATAACCCCCTACTACACAACCATCCCGCCCCCACACACCCCCAACCCCCCAACAAACCCCCGCCCACTCACCTCTCATCCCCCCGCAACTCCTCACCCCCAAACCACTCCCCTGCACAACCCACCCCACCAACACCCCCCTGCCCCCCACAACCCCCCTGCCCAGACACCCCCCACCTTTGGGGTACTAATTGGGGATGACCTGCCATGATCACATTGAATGGCAGTGCTGGCTCGAAGGGCTACTCCAGCACCTATTGTCTATTGTGTATTGTCTCCCCTCCCACCCCCTCCCCTCCTCCCCTCCCACAGATGAAGAGGAGGGGGAGTGCATGCTGGGGGATGAGGGGAAATGAGCCACGCCTGTACAGTTAGGGACAATGGGCGAGTGGTGGAATGTTGAGTTGGGGGAACGGGTGAGTGCTGGAATATTACGCTGGGGAATGGGTTTGCGTTGGGGGACCAGGCGTTCCGTGTGACTGGGACCTAACGGGTCCCACTTAGTCTAGTTTATCTTAATTGTCTACTAATCTCAATAGCAGTCATTCCTCAGCACTGGTCTATATGACCGTGCTGCTGTGGTAGCTTTCTGGCATTAATTCTTAATTTTTTTGAGCTGGCACAGCCCTTACCATCATCAAATCTTTAAACCAATTGGGTTTTACATTTACTACTATATCAGTGTAGTCAGTGAGAATGTAACATTTTTGTAAGGAGGCTTTGAGCACATCATTGAACCTTTTCCTTTGTCTGCCTCATGTTCTCTTCCCATACAGAGTTTAAAAAAGTGCATGTGCTTTAAGAGTCTGGTGACATGCCTCAGTACTGGGAATTTAGCGTGGGTATTTGTTTATTATTGTCACCTTCCCTGAGATACAGTGAAAACATCTGTTTGCTTGTTGTTCAGACAAATGATACCATACACGAGTAAGTCAGGTAATGCAAAACTGAAAAAAGAGTGCAGATGGGTGACATGGTGGCGCAGTGGTAGAGTCGCTGTCTTACAGCATTGAAGACCCAGGTTCAATTCCGACTACTGGTGCTGTCTTTACGGAGTTTGTACGTTCACCCCGTAACCTGTGTGGGTTTTCTCAGTTTCCTCCCACACTCCAAAGATGTACAGGTTTGCAGGTTAATTGGCTTGTTATAAGTGTAAAATTGTTTCCAGTGTGTGTAGGATAGTGTTAATGTGTAGGGATCGCTGGTCTGCATGGACTCGGTGGGCCTGTTTCCACGCTGTATCTTTAAATCTCTAAATAGAATGCTATAGCTACAGAGAAAGTGCAGATAAAAAATGTGCAAGGGCTGGAAGAATGAAGACTGAGAGATCTGGATTTCATCCTTAACTTATGGGAGGACATTTCAGTTGTATGATAATAGCAGGGAAGAAGCTGCTTCTGATTCTGGTGTCATGTACTTTCATGATTTAAAATCTTTTGCCTATGGAGATCATGTCACTGGATAATTTTAAACCTGAGATTGACAGATTTGTGATTAGAAAGAGTGTCAATAGGCTGTGGGCCAAGTATCAAAAATTTGTCCAGAAATCAACTTTCGTGACCCATGTCTTGGAACTACATGAAATCTTGCACAGATTTAGATAAAATATAATTGAGAAGGAAGTCATAACTCGTCAGTGCCAAAAGTTGCACATTAATTAATTAAACTTATTAGAAAATGAGATTGATAAAGTAAGCACCATCTAGTGTCCAATTCCCATATTACACCATGGTGAGCCTATTTCTGTGTTGCAGTCTATTTAAACCATATATTATTATCTATATAACTAAAAGTCTCATCTTGACCACTTCCTGTCTGCTCTCTATATTGATTTTAGAAAAAACGCTACCCTACATCACTATGATTTTTGGCCATCGTACTCACAGTCCCCCTCCCTCCCCCCCCCCCCCGGCTTTTACGATCGATGAAAAATAAAAAAGATATGTTTAAAAAATCTTGAGATCAGCTTATTGGTACCCTCACCTGCCAATTACCACGAAGAAGGAAACGCCCTTTCCGGGGGGGTTGGGGGGGCAGGACTATAAAACCCCGGTTGCCTGGACGTGAGTCAGTCACTCTGGAAGATCGCGAGGGAGAGGCCACAACTGCTATTCTAAGCTGTGAATTAACTGAACTGTGAGTCTACAATGTACTTGCAATAAATGATTTGTTAGCCCTTAATGACAATGCAATGAGTTGTTTAGCCTGCCCTGCCTGTGCTTGAAACTGCAATGCAAAATTGGAAATGAAATGACAATGACATGCATTGTTTGGCCTGTCCTGCCTGTGCTTGAAACTGCAATGCAAAATTGGAAATGAAATGACAATGCCATGAGTTGTTTGGTCTGCACTGCCTGTGCTTGAAACTGCAATGCAAAATTGGAAATGAAATTGACAATGCCATGAGTTGTTTGGCCTATATGGGTCTATATATATACTAGATTAAGTGGGACCCCTTTGGGTCCCAGCATCATACGGGAGGGCTGGTCCCCCAATGCAATATTCCACCTCTCCACCAATTCCAATTTTGGTGTCCAGTGGTGGGGGGGGGGGGGGGTCTGGAGTGCTAGTATGGGTGTCGTGGGCTGAAGGGACTGGTTTCCAGAGGGCTAGTATGGACATTGTGGGCCGAATGGATTCTTGAGCTGGCGGCTCAACCACTTAAGCCTGTTGTGCTGGCAGCTTACTCACTCACGGCTGGTGGGCTGGCAGTTAACTCGCGGCTATTCCTTGAAATTCTATTTTAACCAGGGTGCAAGGCCACCAAATTGAAGTGCAATTTTTTACCGCTTCAAGCAGGGTGCAAGGCCACCAAATTCAAGTACAATTTCATACCATTTCAAGCAGGGTGCAAGGCCACGAAGGACAGCGAGTCATGACCTCTCCCTACTCCATCCTGCAGTGACTGAGCCACCCCCACACTTGTGGGTTTTATAGTCCCTTCCCTCTTCCACCTGAAGGGGCGTGGTCTTAATGGCATGATTGACAGGAGAGAGAATCTCAACATTTTTAAACATTAATAACTCTTTTATTTTTCATCGTTGGGAAAAGTCCTCGGCACCTGGTGAGCAGAGTGGGACTCTAAGTAAGATGGCCAAAAATCACAGCCATACGTGGTAGCGTTTTTTCTAAAATCAATATAGGGTGCAAGGTCAAGATTAGACTTTTAATTATATATTAGGCATGGCAACTTTAATTCGGCAAGGCACCGCCATTCATTGTGATATTGGCTGATCGTCCCCTATCAATAACCCGTGCCTGCCTTCTCCCCATATCCCTTGACCCCACTATTCTTCTCATGATTCTGTACACCTCTATGAGATCAACCCTCATCCTCATGCACCCATGGAATAAAGACCTAGCCTGCTCAAACTCTCCCTAAAGCTCAGGCCCTTGTGTCCTGGCAACATCCTTGTAAATCTTCTCTGCACCTTTTCCAATTTGATGAGATATTTTCTATAAAATGGTGCCCAGAACTGAACACAATACTCTAAATACAGTCTCACGTCATATATAACTGAAACATGACCTCCCAACATCCATACTTAATACTCTGACTGATGCAGGCCAATGTGCCAAAAGCCTTTTTGACCACTCCATCCACCTGTGGTGCCACTTTCAAAGAACTATGGACCTGCACTCCTGGATCCCTCTGCACTGCAATACTCCACTGAGCCCTACCATTCACTGTGCAGGTCCTGCCTATTTTAGTCTTCCTAAAAATGCAACACCTCGCATTTCTCTATTAAATTCCATCAATCATTCCTCGCCCACCTGCCCAACCGATCAAGATCCTGTTGCAATTTTTGACAACCATCTTCTCTATCTGCACTACCACCCACTTTTGTGTCATCTGCAACTTGCTAATTATGCCATATACATTCGCATCCAAATATTGATATTGATCACGAACAGCACCGAACCTTGAGGCACAGCACTAGTCACAGGCATCCAGTCCAAAAGGCAAGCTACCACCATCACCCTCTGTCTCCTTCCATTAGAGCAATATCCTATCCAATCAGCTATTTGTCCTTGGATCCCATAGGATCTAACCTTCCAGAGCAGCATACGGAATTTGGTCAAATGGCTTGCTGAAATCCATATCTATATTACTAAAACTCTGTTCTTGACCGGTTTCGGCTTTCTATGCTGCGGTTTCCGAGAGTACGCTGCAACCTACGGCCGTAATTTTTGGCCACCTCGCTCAGAGTCCCCCTCCGCCACGTGTGTGCCGAGGATTTTTCCCGTCGATGAAAATTGACAGAGATATTAATGTTTTTACAACATTCCCCATTCTCTCTGCTGCCCCCGCTGGAGGGAGGGGGAGGAAATATAAAACCAGGAAGTGGTTTGCCTCAATCAGTGTCTCAATCAGTCTCTGCAAGTGGTGTGCCTCAATCAGTCTCTGCAAGTGGTGTGCCTCAATCAGAGCTTTGCATGACACTGACAAATGTCTACAGCACTGTGAGTACCCTTAACTTGGTTTGAAAATGAAAATATGGTTAGAAGTAAAAAAGCACTGCCTGCAAATGGTTGTTTGGGTTTGGGTTGAAGTAAAACGGCACTCTCTGCCTCTCCTCTCCCCCCCCCCCTCCCTCGCCTCTCATCCCCTCCCTCTCCTCTCCTCCCTCCCCCCTCCTCTCCCTCTCCTCTCCCCCCTCTCTCCCTCTCCTCTCCCCCTCCCTCCCTCCTCCCCCCCCTCTCCCCCTCCTCTCCCCCCCCGAATCTCCACCCTCCCCCCCCCCTCTCCTCCCCCTCTCCTCTCCTATCCCCCCCCTCCTCTCCCCCCTCCCCCCCCCCCTCTCCTCCCACCCTCTATCCGCCCCCCTCTCTTCCCCCCCCTCTCCTCTCCTACCCCCCCTCCCCTCTCTCCTCTCCCCCCCCCTCTCCTCCTCTCTCCCCCCCCTCTCCCTCCCCCCTCCTCCTCCCCCCCCTCTCCTCTCCCCCCCTCCTCTCCCCCCCCCCCTCTCCCCCCCCCCTCCTCTCCTCCCTCTCCCCCCTCTCCTCTCCCCCCTCCTCTACTCTCCCTCCTCCCCCCTCTCCCTCTCCCCCCCTCCTCCTCCCCCCCTCCCTCTCCTCTCCCCTCCCCCCCCTCTCCTCTCCCCCCCTCCTCTCCCCTCCCCCCCCTCTCCCCCCCTCTCCCCTCTCCTCCTCCCCCCCCTCCTCTCCCCCCCCCTCTCCTCTTCCCCCTCCCCTCCCCCTCCTCTCCCCTCCCTCTCCCCCCCTCCCCCTCTCCCCCCCCTCCCCCCTCCCTCTCTCTCTCTCCCCCTCTCTCTCCCCTCTCTCCCCCTCCCTCTCCCTCCTCTCCCCCTCCCTCCCCCCTCCTCTCTCCCTCTCTCCCCTCTCTCCCCCCCCTCCCCCCCCCTCTCCTCCCCCCCCCTCTCTCCCCCCACCCTCTCCCCCCCCCCCCTCCCCCCCTCCTCCTCTCCCCCCTCTCCTCCCCCCTCTCCTCCTCCCCCCCTCTCCTCCTCTCCTCTCCCCCCTCTCCTTCTCCTCCCCCACCGTCCCTCCCCTCCACACACCCCTACCCCCTCCCTGCTCCCCACCTCTCCCCCCCCCCCTCATCTCACCCCCCTCACTCCCCCCCCCCCCCCCCCCCACCCCCCCCTCTCTCCTCTCCCCTCCCCCCCCCCCCCCCCCCCCCCCCCTCTCTCTCCCCCCCTCCTCCCCTCCATTAGCGTGAGTGCGGGAGGGGGGTGGGGGGGAGTTAGTGTGTGATGCTGCATGTCGCCTCCCCCCCCACAACCGCACGTTGGGGGAACATACCCAACGGGTCTGCACTTGGTCTAGTATAAAAATAAAGTTCTGAGACATGGATCCACAGGTACCTTGTGTGCTATAGTGGGCTGCTGAGAAGCACTATGGTTTCATACGTTCCAGAGCGGAACACTGTCGAGAATGACAGCTTTCAGTGTGTGGCCTTGAGAACACAGCAGCAACTTAAGGGATGAAAGCAAAGGCACATACAAAGAATTGGAACCATGGCCACGTAACAGAAGACGCATCTGGTCCAATTCTGGGATGATATGCTGCCCCAGATGTTATTGTTTCTACCCTTTCCCTTGAGGATAGCATGACAGATCAAGAAGCCAATTAAAAGAAAAAAAATGACTTGCACATAAGGAATCTCATGCAATTTATCAAAGTATGTTCGGGATAATGGACCACTTTTGGAAATGCAGTTACTGTCTATAGCAGGAAATATAACAGCCAAGGAGGTCAGCTTGAACCCAGACAACATAAAGTGTTGGTAAATAGACAGATAATTCAATGGCATTAGATTAGGGAATTACCTTTCCTAAGAGCATCGGGGTGAGCTTTTAAGCTGTTCTTCAAATAGCGCATAAGGTCTTTTATGTCTGGTAACTGTAACGTGATGTATTCTGAAATGTTGCCATAAGAAAAGGACATTTGTAATGCCTGGTAGAGTCCAAGGACCAGAGGCAACTAGCTGTACAAGTCTACAAATCTACGGTAGCATATGTGTTGAAGAAGACATACCGTATATGATTCGTCTTCGTTAGATGATATATACGGGCATTAAAACATTTAATACAACTTTGAGGAGGCTGGGAGATCCTGATACAAGATTAAGGGGCAAGTCGTCACTTTTATTTATATAGCACATTTAAAAAACAACTCTCGTTGGCCAAAGTGCTTTACATTGGTGGAGGCAAAATCAGGCTGGATAGTGAGAATTGTTTTCCATTACAAAGAGGTTTAAAACTAGATTAGACTAAGTGTGATCTGTTGGGTCCCATCTTCACACAGGAGACCTGGTTCCCCAATGCTATATTCCACCACTCGCGCATAGCCTCCAACTGCGCAGGCACGGCTGACGGGTTCCCATTGTGATGCCCCTGATCCCCCATCCTCCCCTGATCCCCCCACTCTGCCCCTTGCCCCCCCCCCCCCCCCCCCCACGCACTCACTCCATCCCCCCCCTCAACCCCCCCCCCCCCCCATTCCCCCCCCCCCCATACCCCCATCCACTCTTTGTGGCTCTCCGGTGGTCCAGCCATTTCCACCCATTGGGTTCACATTGTGACGCAGAACACGCAAGTATTATTGCGCAGGCGCAGCTGACGGGCACAACAAGTGGAAAAGGGATTTATTAAAGGGATTTATTAAAGCTTAAAATGTGAATAACTCTTAAAATATGTCCTACCCCTGCCACTGACTACCGCTGCCGCTGCTGCCTACCATTGTGTGGTGGGGTGGGTGTGTGGCGGGGGCGGGGGGTGGGTGGGATGGGAGGGTTGTAGCAGGGGGTGTTGGGTGGGGTGGTGTTGGGGCAGTGGTTGTGTGGGGGGGGAGGGGGGTGTGTGGGGGAGGGGTGTGTGTGGGGGAGAGGTGTGGGGGAGGGGTGTGTGGGGGAGAGGTGTGGGGGAGGGGTGTGTGGGGGAGGGGATGTGTGGGAGAGGGCAGTGGGTAGGGGGGTGTGTGGGGTAGGGGGTGTGTGGGGTAGGGGGTGTGTGGGGGAGCGGTGTGTGAGGGGGAGTGGGGGAGGGGGGTGTGTGGGGGATGGGCAGTGGGTAGGGGGTTGGAGGAGGGGGAGTGTGGTGGAGGGGCGTGTGCGGTCGGGTGGGTGTGGGGGAGCGGTGTGAGAGGGATGGGGTGGGTGTGTGCGTGGGAGGCATGTGGGGGGGACGGGGCATAGTGAGTGGGGGGGTGTTGAGGGAGGGGGGGTTGTGAGCATATGGGAGGGGGGGAGGGGTGTGTGTGATAGGGGGGTGTGGGAGTGGGGAAGGGGGTGTGTGAGCTCAGCGGCTCCCGACCCCGGCTCCGACCTCACTCACCAGCTCCAGGACCCGGCTCCAGACTCACTCAGCGCCTCCTGTCCCCTGCTCCTGTCACTCTCAGTGACTCCCGGCTCCTCATGCTGGTCACAGCCACGCCCACGGAACACAGTCCCCGCCCACTCGCGAACATAGCCCCCCCCACCCCACCCGCGAACACAGCCCCCCCCACCCACCCGCGAACACAGCTCCCTCCCGCCCATCCACAAACACAATGCCTGCCCGTCAGCGGACACAGTGACCGCCCGTGAACGCAGAGCCCGCCAGCGAACACAGCGCCTGCCCGCGAACACTGCGCCCGCCCGCGAACATAGCCTCCACGCGTGAACACAGCCCCGCCCACACGCTGCTCACTCTGCTACTTCAGCTTTATTCTCACCGCCGGTGATTGACAGCGGGTGCCGGAAGGAGTGTCGCCATCCCGGCGAATGAAAGGAGAGAAGACAAATAACTTTTGTAACATTTCACCAATCAGAACAAAACTTGATTCACCTGCAGCACAGGAGAATGGCGAATAAGGTGGCAAAAAATCATAGCGCTTTCGGGTACCATTTTTGCACAAATTTTAAAACAAGGCAAAGCGGAAGAGGACAAGATGAGAGTTTTATAAGTATACTAGACCAAGTGCAGACCCGTTGGGTCTGCTCCCCCAATGGTGTGATCCCCCAACCCAATATTCCACCATGCACCCGTCTCCTCCAATGGAACTGAAGCCGTTCTGAAAAGTAAGATTCCAGCGATGCCCTGCCTCTAAAAAAAACCCTGCCTGCTGCAGCAGTGAAAAGTTCAGTGTTCCCGGCTTGCAACTATATAGATAGATAGATAGATAGATAGATGAACCAAATGCAGGTAGGTAGGATATGGGTAAACGGGGCAACTTGGTTGCCATAAGCAAGTTCAGCCGAAGGCCCTGTTTGCTTGCAGCATAACTCCAAAACTTTAAATCCTATTGTTGATAATTTCAATTGATGAGCATGCAATACACAGCTCCATTCAGATTAGAAAGAGGGGAAAGAGTCGGGAGGGAGAGTGGAGGGGAAGGGGGAGAGAAGTGTGGGAGAGAAGTGGAAGAGTGGGGAGGGAGGTGGAGAGGGGTAGCGGGAGTGATGGAAGAGGGACAGAGGGATAGGGGAAGGGGGTGGGGTAGAGAGTGAAGGGGGTGCGGTAGAGAGTGAAGGGGGTGGGGGAGAGAGGGATGGGTGGGAGAGGGAGAGGGGTGAGGAGAGGGAAACATAGAAACATAAGATTCTATAAGATCACCCCTCAATCTTCTAAATTCTAGCGTACAAGCCGAGTTTATCCAGTCTTTCTTCATATGAAAGTCCTGCCGTCCCAGGAATCAGTCTGGTGAACCGTCTCTGTACTCCCTCTATGTCAATAATGTCTTTGGGCATTGTGACATCACACGATGACACGGTCACCAGGGGCTGGGGCTGGTGCAAAGGCATATGTAAATGGATCCATCCCGATTGGACATCTGCGAGCATTGGGCATTGTGACATCACACGACGGGAACGAATCAAAAGGCAGGAAGGGATCCGTACTGCAGGCGGACTGATTTGAGTTTTATATATTATATTATATTATATGATATATGATATGATAGGTTTAAGGGGAGAACTAAACGATAAGAGCTGATATACAAACATGTAAAAATTGTGGTTGAACCTATCTTTCACTCGTGGATGTAAATGTCAGTGGCGAGGCCAGCACTTGCAGTTTCTGAGGCTCCTCAGAGAATGGGTGAGTCAATATTTGATGTGACACTGGATTAACAGATAAATCAAATTGGTTCTGGGCACATTTTCTCTCTAAGGAATAGTCATAAATGAAACAGGATTCATGTGAATCCAACAATTTCACTGCACCATTAACAATACTTGCATTATCTGCATAACTAAAACTCTTTGTTTTGTTTGTGGCTGTTTGTGTGGCTGTTTGTGTGGCTGTTTGAGTGGCTGTTTGTGTGGCTGTTTGTGTGGCTGTTTGTGTGGCTGTTTGTGTGTGCGTGCATGTGCGTGCGTGTGCGTGCGTGTGTGTGTGTGTGTGTGCGCGTGCACGCGTGTGTGTGTGTGTGTTAATCTGGTTAATTCCTATCTTCTTCCAAATGCTATACCTCAGCCTTCACATTTTCACACATCCTACTCACATTTTGCCCGTCGAGGTGATAAATATTCCAGGCCTTGGCACTACTCTATGACCTGGGTAGGCCTTGGGGCAGGGAATGGCAGTGCGGGGAGGAGGATGAGGGAAATGAGGAGGAGCGAGATGGGATGGGAAGTGGGGTGGTAAGGAGATGTGGGGCGGGGTATGGAGGAGGGAGATGCCCCCTCCCTATCCACCCTCACTCCCACCCTCTCTACCCCCTCCCTCTCTACCCCCACCCTCTCTCTTTCTACCCCCCCCCTCTCTCTACCCCTCTATCTCTCTACTACCCCTCCCCTCCCTCTATCCCCCTCTCTCCTCCACTCCCCCTCCCTCTCTACCCCCTCCATTCCTACCCCCCCATCCATCTCTACTCCCCCCCCCCCTCTACCCCCCCTTCACTCTCTACCCCCCCCCCCCCCCCCTTCCTCTCTACCCCACTCCCCCTCTAGGGATTCAAGAGGTAGGGTGACGATGAGGAGGAGGGAGTGCTTGGGGATGAGGAGAAATGAGCTGCACCTGTGCAGTTGGGGGCTATGCATCAGTGGTGCAATGTTGCATTGGTGGAATGGCTTGCGTTGGGGGATTGGGTGAGTGGTGGAATCTTGCATTGGGAGAGCAGACCCAACGGGACTGCACATGGTCTAGTGTACAAGAAAATTGTAATGGTGTGAATTAAACATTTCCAGCTGTTATGATAGGATTTGAACTCACATTACCCGGCTATTAATTTTCTCTTCTGGATAGCTTATTTATTTACCAACATGTTGCAATGGCCCACTGTGGAGTGAAAGAGAGCACTGCTGTGCAACCAAAATTGTTTTGATTATATTGCTAAGATCAAGCTCCAGAGAAACAGCAAACTCTGAAAATAACTGTTTTGCGTGTTGTCAGGAAAAATAAAAGACACATAAATAGACCATTTTCCGATTTCGTCAGCGCAAATGGGTTCCCACCAAGTGGATTGTTGAGCAAGAGCGCAAAGCTGTTTGTAGCATTTTCTGTAAAAGAAACGAGGAATAAGTGGAAAGTGCAGCAATTGAATCAATAACAACCTGTTTGTAATGGTATGGCTGAGATGTTGTTCAAACAAAGAGGAGTACATTATTTGAAACAGGAAAACACATCTCTTCTAACATTTGTTATTGGGCACTTAAGTTTAATCAAGGTCTCCAGGCATTGTTTTTTCAAGATTTGGGTTTTTGAGGACCGGATGGCTATGATTGAATTCAAAGCTTTGTGAGGAATTAATAACCCTGGTGCACAAAGTCAACCATAGCTCAATAAGTAACAGAGCACTTACCTGTGACTCCTCTGTTCCCCACAGATCTGCTCTCACTCACACCACCACCCTGAACTCTTTCATTGACTCCATCGTTCGCTCATCCCTGTCCTCACAACGTTCTCCCTTCCCAGGTACCTTTCCCATGCAACCACAAGAGATACAGCACATTTCGCTACACACCCTCCCTCAACTTTATTCAGTGGTTTACTTATATCTCTTCCAACCTCATCTATTGCATTCTGTGCTCTCGATGTGGCTTCCTCTACATTGGTGAGGCCAAGCGTAGACTAGGCAACTGCTACTCCGAATACTTGCACTCTGTCTGCCAAGGCCTACTGGAGTTCCCAGGTACGAACCATTTTAATTCAATGTAAGGATGCTCGCAAACTGGAAAACATAACATAGATATATAGACAATAGGTGCAGGAGTAGGCCGTTCAGCCCTTCAAGCCAGCACCACCATTCAAATGTGATCTTGGCTGATCATCCACAATCGGTACCCCGTTCCTGCCTTCTCCCCACATCCATTTATTCCGTTAGCCCTAAGAGCTCTATCTAATGAATGCATCCAGTGAATCAGCCTTCACTGCCTTCTGAGGCAGGGAATTTTCATCATATGCCAAGGACTGCTCTCACCCCAACCATGGACTGTTTACCCTCCTACCATCCGGGAGGCGCTCCAGCTCTCTCCGTTGCCGAACCAGCAGGTCGAGGAACAGCTTCTTTCCGGCGGCTGTCACTCTACTAAACAACGTACCTCGGTGACTGCCAATCACCACCCCCCCGGACACTTATTATTATTATTTTTTTTTTTATTCAAATCGTTTGCTATGTCGCTCTTCAAGGGAGATGCTAAATGCATTTCGTTGTCTCTGTACTGTACACTGACAATGACAATTAAAATTGAATCTGAATCTGAATCTGATTTTACAAATTCACAACTCTGGGTGAAAACGTTTTTCCTTTCTCCACTTATTCTTAAACTGTGGCCCCTGGTTCTGGACTCCCCCAATATCGGGAACATGTTTCCTGCATCTAGCGTGTCCAATCCCTTAATAATTTTATATTTTTCTATAAGATACCCTCTCATCCTTCTAAATTCCAGTGAATACAAACCCAGTCGACCCATTCTTTCATCATATGACAGTCCCGCCATCCCGGGAATTAACCTCGTAAACCTACGCTCCACCCTCTCAATAGCAAGAATGTCCTTCCTCAAATTAGGAGACCAAAGCTGCACATAATATTGCAGGTATGGTCTCACCAGGGCCCTAGACAACTGCAGAAGGACTTTTTTGCTCATTTCTCTCGTTATGAAGACCAACATGCCATTAGCTTTCTTCACTGCCGGCTGTACCTGCATGCTTACATTCATTGACTGGTGTACAAGCAGGGGCATGGGGGACGGGTCCCCTCCATGTTGTCAGAATTGGGGGACGAACCCCCCCCCCCCCCCCATGTTTTATTAAACATGTATTTTGCAATCAGTTCCCATCCGACCGCGCACTGCGGAGTCGTGGCCGCATGCAAAGTCAGCTAGCTCAGACTCTCAAAAGAATTAGGCCACTATGCTGCCCACTTAAATTTTCTTTCCTTACAATCTGCGTAGACTCCACTTGTTGAATGGCCTCATTCAGTGTTACAACCATTATACGAGTGTGCAGGAAGGAACTGCAGATGCTGGTATATACCAAAGATAGACACAAAATGCTGCAGTAACTCAGATGGTCACGCAGCTTCTCTGGAGTTAAAGGATGGGTGACGTTTCGGGTCGGGACCCTTGTCTGAACAGGAGGAAATCTACACGTTCAGAGGGAGAATGGGCAAACTCCACACAGATAGCACCCAAAGTCAGGATTGAACCAGGGTCTCTGGCGCTGTGAGGCAGCAGCTCTAGTGGTTGAAGTCTGAAGAAGAGTCCCGGCCAGAAACATCACCCATGTTTTTCTCCGTATGATTCCTCAACACTGCTGGCAAACTAACTTTTCAGAAACTGAATGGTATGCATATAATAATGTAGTAATTCACGCTTTATAAAATCTGTTCTCGATTGTTAGTAATCACATTCAATTTAACAGATAATCTCTTTCAGCGATCCACAAGACAACAACACACCTGTTCACAACTAATCCAGAGGACAAACAGGTGATGAGTGCGACTGAAAATTATACCAACAATGATGGTTTCTTCATTAGTTTGTTAGCTTTCTTTCATATGTGTCATTTATAATACTTCCCATTACATTTTAACTCTTGAAATAAAATAGCTACCTAGAGTCAATCACAATCAATAAAGTTTGCTACATTTCAGAAAGAAATCCACCTTAGGAAAAAGCTTCAATGCTTTTATCACAAAGCACCTCGAGTAGTGGGAGCTGAAGATTCGATGGGAAATTAAAGGGCCTGTCCCACTTACGCAAATGTTTCGGCGACTGCCGGCACCTGTCACTAATTACCATCCACAGGGCCCATGGCTGAAGCCTCCGAAGCCTTGCGTGCGTGTGAGTGAGTGTGCTCATGCGCACGCGGCCGCCAAGATATTGTGTCCCTCGGTCCCTCCCATGTTTTGATAGCGAGTTCCGTGCCTGTGTACAAGGACACCCAGGTCCTGTTGTACTTCCCCTTTTCCTAACCTGACACCATTCAGATAATAATCTGCCTTCCTGTTCTTAGCACCAGTGGATAACCTCACAGTTATCCACATTATACTGCATCTGCCATACATTTGCCCAATCACCCAACCAGTCCAAGTCACCCTGCATCCTCATAGCATCTTCTTCACAGTTCATAATGCCACCAAGCCTTGTGTTGTCTGCAATTTTTTTAATGTTACTTTTAATTCCTTCATCTAAATCACTAATGTATATTGTAAATAACTGCTATCCCAGCACTGAGCCTTGTGTCACTCCACTAGTCACTGCCTGCCATTCTGAAAGGGACCTGTTAATCAATGCTCTTTGTTTCCTGTCTGCCAACCAATTTTCTATCCATGCCAATACCCTACCCCCAATACCATGTGCTCTATCTCCTGTGTGGTACCTTATCAAAGGCTTTCTGAAAGTCCAGGTACACACATTCACTGGCTCTCCCTTGTCCATTTTACTTGTTATATCCTCAATAAATTCCAGAAGATTAGTGAAGCTTGATTTCCCCTTCCTAAATCCATGCTGACTTGGATCGATCCTGTTACTGCTATCCAAATGTGCCGCTATTACATCTTTAATAATCACATCCAGCATCTTCCCCACCACTGATGTCAGGCTAACTGGTCTATAATTCTCTGCTTTCTCTCTCCATCCTTTTTTAAAAAGTGGGATAACATCAGCTACCCTCCAAACCACAGGTTACACAAAAAAGCTGGAGAAACTCAGCGGGTGCAGCAGCATCTATGGAGCGAAGGAAATAGGCAACGTTTCTCCCAATTCTCCCAATTTTGTTAGTCCTTGCTGTCTCCTCCCCTTCCTCAGCCCCCCTGCTGTCTCCTCCCATCCCCCAGCCTTCGGTCTACTCCTCCTTTTCCCTTTCTTGTCCCCACCCACCCCCGCCCCCGATCTGTCTGAAGAAGTGTTTCGGCGCGAAACGTTGCCTATTTCCTTCGCGCCATAGATGCTGCTGCACCCGCTGAGTTTCTCCAGCTTTTTTGTGTAACCTTCGATTCTCCAGCATCTGCAGTTCCCTCTTAAACACTCCAAACCACAGGAACTGATCCAGAATCTATAGAACATTGGAAAATGATCACCAATGCAACCACGATTTCTAGAGCCACCTCCTTGATGCAGACCATTGGGCCCTGGGGATTTATCAGCCTTCAGTCCCATCAGTCTACCCAACACCAATTCCTGACTAATGTGCATTTCATTCAGTTCCTCCATTTTCCTAGGTCCTCTGCCCCCTAATACATTTGGGAGATTATTTGTGCCTTACTTTGTGAAGACAGGAACAAAGTCCTGTTCAACTCATCTGCCATTTCCTTGTTCCCCATAATAAATTCACCTGTCCCTGTCTTCAAGGGACCCAAATTTGTCTTAACTATTTTTTTCCTCTTCACATACTTAAAAACGCTTTTACCATCCTCCTTTATATTCTTGGCTAGCTTATCTTCGTACTTCATCTTTTGTCCCCGTATTGCCTTTTTAGTTACCTTCTTTAAAAGTTAACCAATCCTCTGGCTTCCCGCTCATCTTTGCTATTTTATACGTCTTCTCTTTTATTTTTATTCTGTCCTTGACTTCCCTTGTCAGCCACGGTCAGCTCTTACTCACCTTAAAATTTTTCTTCCTCTTTGAAATTAAATGATCCTGCATGTTCTGGATTATTCCCAGCAATACCTGTCATTGCTGTTCCACTGTCATCCCTGCTAGGTTCCCTTTCCAATCAACTTTGGCCAGCTCCTCCCTCATGCCTCCACAGTCCCCTTTGTTCAACTGCAATACTGAGACTTCCAATTTTACATTCCCCCTCTCAAATTGCAGACTAAAACTTATCATATTATGATCACTATCTCCTAATGGTTAGTTTACCTTGAGTTCCCTTATCAAATCTGGTTCATTACACAACACCAAATCCAGAATTGCCATCTCACTGGTAGGCTCCAGTACAAGCTGTCTAAGAATCCATCTCAGACGCACTCTATAAACTCCCTTCCTTGGGGTCCAGTACCAACCTGATTTTCCAAGTCCACCTGCATGTTGAAATCTCCCATAACCACTTTAGCATTACCTTTGTTACATGCCAATTTTAGCTCCTAATGCAACTTGCGCCCTATATCCAGGCAACTGTTTGGGGGCCTATAGATAACTCACATTTAGGTCTTTTTACCCTTCCAATTTCTCAGTTATATCCACAATGACTCTATATCTTCTGATTCTATGTCAGCCCTCGCAAAGGACTGAATTTCATTCCTTACCAACAGAGCTACCCCAACCCCTTTGTCCGCTTCTTTCCAATAGGACGTATACCCCTGAATATTCAATTCCTAGCTCTGATCCTCTTGCAGCCATGTCTCTATAATTCCCACAACATCATACTTACCAATCTCTAACTGAGCTCATCTTCTCAAGCTCATCCGCTTTATTTATTCTACTTCACGCATTCATACAGTATATAACACTTTTAATTCAGTATTCACCTCCCCTCTCACACCAGTTCCTATATCACCTAACCTTACTTTCTTATCCCTTCTTGAACTTTTCGTCCCATTAAATCGGGTGTCTTTCGTAACTTTTCCTGTACTCCTTTCCTCTTTAACTCCATTATACTCGCAATTTGTCAACCCCTCCCCCCATCCCCCCCATTGGGTTTTTGTACTCCACCCAGTAGCTCCCCTATTACCTCACTCACCCCCACCCCTTGCCTATCCATTCACCAGCCTTCACTCTAGTACTACATTTCACCCCACACTTCCTTTCTCATCAGATTCTACTGCCTGCAGCCCATTGGCTTCTCCACTTATCACCTCCAGCTTATGTAACTATCTACACCCTTCTCTCCCCACCTGTCCTATGTGCCATACTGCAGGTGGACTGAAGACTATGTTTCCATGCTGTACAACTCTATGATTTATTCTCATGTCCCGTGGTATCTTTTGTATTCTGACAATATTAAACAGCTTTCAATTAATTAGAACTCTGAAATTAATTGTGACTATTTCTGGATGTAGCACACTCCAGTGCTGGTCCCTGGTCTGAACATGCCCCCAGCCCACTTTTCTTAATATGAAATCATACCCATAACAATTGATAAATGCAAACCCCACCCTCTGTGATCCTTCTCTCTGCATCCCGTTTGATCCCTGAGAAACCGTGTAACATTACCCAACTGATTTAATTAGTCCTGAGTCAACAATTTTTCATGAAGGGTTATGGAGAAGAGCTGTCAACCTATCGATAGCCGGACAAGTTATTCCAGCTCACCCATTTTGGATAGAGGTGAAGATTTTCTTAATCTCTGGGTGTCATGAATTTGTAGGACTGTCTGGCAGGGAACTGTGGAGGTAGAGACAATATTGAGACTTTATCGAGCACTCCCTCTTGTATGTATACCATGGATTTTTGGACTTTTACTTCAGTGAGAAAGACAGATGTGAATAACATAACTGGTACATATAACATATAACATATAACAATTACAGCACGGAAACAGGCCATCTCGGCCCTTCTAGTCCGTGCCGAACACTTATTCTCCCCTAGTCCCATCTCCCTGCACTCAGACCATAACCTTCCATTCCTTTCCCGTCCATATACCTATCCAATTTATTTTAAATGATAAAATCAAACTGCCTCCACCACTTCCACTGGAAGCTCATTCCACACAGCTACCACTCTCTGAGTAAAGATTTGTGATAGACATAAAATGCTGGAATAAGTCAGTGGGACAGAGGTGGACTATCTCTGGATAGAAGGAATGGTTGACGTTTCGGTTCAAAACCATTGTTGTTGATCATAAGATCAAAAGTGATAGGAGAAAAACTAGGCCATTCGGCCCATCAAGTCGACTCCACCATTTAATCATGGATCTATCTCCTCCTCTTAACCATATTCTGCTACCTTCTCTCCATAACCTCTGATGCCCGTACTAATCAATGAGATTAGAAAAATGAGACTGTTCATTTTTTATAAACTGCAGATTATTAATGTAATTCAAATTCCACAGGTACTGCGGTAGGATTTTAGTTCCCTCAATGTAATGAGCAGTAATGCTCTTAATGGGATGTTTGGAAATCAGAACTGAAGAAAAGCTGAATTTCAGACAACTATTTATTTCATTCGGATATATATTTGATAAACACATTTTAAGTTGCAGCTGTGTGCATGCTGTGCTTGAGTTTCCAGTGTGTCATAGTTGAAGCGTGGGAAGTAGACATTTATGACTGGTAGATATTGTTGTTCAATCGGCATGGAACAGCTGTGATCTTTCATTACTCAGAAGACTCTACACATTCAGGCAAATAACTTAAAATATCTTACCTTTATTTGCTATAGAATCACTTTTCCATTTCTTTATGAAATCAAAGCCTTAGTATCCCTTAATTTCCTTGTTCAGACTCTTCATTAAACATGAACCTTGGAGCCCTCTCCAAGGATACAGCACGTCCCATTCATAAATCACCTCCATGCTCTCTCTGTTATGTTAATTCTCAGTCCTGGAACTACCAATGCTAAAATTATTATATTTATTTTCAAATCCACAATCTTATCTCTGACTCTCACCCACATAGTGATCTCATCTCCTTCACATCCTGGATTTTCTTGAGTCAAAGGGTATTGAATCTATGGAATTTATTACCACAGGCAGCTGTGGAGGCCATGTCAATGGATATTTTTAAGACATAGGTGTCAGGGGTTATGGGGAGATGGCAGAAGAATGAAATTGAAAGATAGGCCAGTCATGATTGAATGGCAGAGTAGACTTGATAGGCAGAATTACCTAATTCTGCTCCTATTACCGATTAATTTATGAACCTGCTCCATTATTGGACTCTCCAACAGAGCTTATCTAAAATTGTAAAAATGAGAGCCTGTTGCAGAGCAAGATGGAATATTGTGTAACTTTGTATTATATATTTGTGAATATAGTGCCACTTTGTGTAACCACAAAGATGTTTCATGTCATACTGAAGCACTTCACAACCAAAATGGATTTTTGGTCACAGTCAAATAGTACACGATCAGATCCATTAATCCAATCCAATCCAACTTTATTTGTAAAGCACTTTAAGACAACCAATTCAACAACAATCAAATAAAGTACTGGATTACAGGGTTTTGTATGCACCATGGAAAACACACTACATGGTGTATTTTAAGGCTTCCTGAAAGACAGACCTCAATGAATGAATCATCAAGACAGAAGACAAAAGGGAATGCACATGCTGCAATCTAGAATAAAAGAACAGAAAGCTGGAAGAACTCAATGGGTCAAGCAGCATCTGTGGAGGAAAAAGGTGTAACTTGTCATTTTGGGTTGTGGCCCTGCATCAAAACTGAAAAGGAATAGGACGCTTAGCCAGTAACATTTCTGCAACAGGGCAATCAAATTTCTGCTTAAGAAGATGGGTTTCAACCCGAAACTCACACATTCCTTCTCTCCAGAGATGCTGCCTGTCCCGCTGAGTTCCTCCAGCATTATGTGTCCATCTTCGATTTAAACCAACATCTGCAGTTCTTTCCTACACAATCTAATTTCTGTAACATTAGTATACAAACTTAAAGCACACGGTATTGGGGGTTCAGTATTGATGTGGATAGAGAACTGGTTGGCAGACAGGAAGCAAAGAGTAGGAGTAAACGGGTCCTTTTCACAATGGCAGGCAGTGACTAGTGGGGTACCGCAAGGCTCAGTTCTGGGACGCCAGCTATTTACGATATATATTAATGATTTGGATGAGGGAATTGAATGCAACATCTCCAAGTTTGCGGATGACACGAAGCTGGGGGGCAGTGTTAGCTGTGAGGAGGATGCTAGGAGGCTGCAAGGTGACTTGGATAGGCTGGGTGAGTGGGCAAATGCATGGCAGATGCAGTATAATGTGGATAAATGTGAGGTTATCCACTTTGGTGGCAAAAACAGGAAGTAGATTATTATCTGAATGGTGGCCGATTAGGAAAGGGGGAGATGCAACGAGACCTGTGTGTCATGGTACACCAGTCATTAAAAGTAGGCATGCAGGTGCAGCAGGCAGTGAAGAAGGCGAATGGTATGTTAGCATTCATAGCAAAAGGATTTGAGTATAGGAGCAGGGAGGTTCTACTGCAGTTGTACAGGGTCTTGGTGAGACCACACCTAGCTTATTGCGTACAGTTTTGGTCTCCTAATCTGAGGAAAGACATTCTTGCCATAGAGGGAGTACAAAGAAGGTTCGCCAGACTGATTCCTGGGATGTCAGGACTTTCATATGAAGAAAGACTGGATAGACTCAGTTTGTACTCGCTAGAATTTAGAAGATTGAGGGGGGATCTTATAGAAACGTACAAAATTCTTAAGGGGTTGGACAGGCTAGATGCAGGAAGATTGTTCCCGATGTTGGGGAAGTCCAGAACAAGGGAAACAAAACACAGTTTAAGGATAAGGGGGAAATCTTTTAGGACCGAGATGAGGAAAACATTTTTCACACAGAGAGTGGTGAATCTCTGGAATTCTCTCCCGCAGAAGGTAGTTGAGGCCATTTCATTGGCTATATTTAAGAGGGAGTTACATGTGGCCCTTGTGGCTAAAGGGATCAGGGGGTATGGAGAGAAGGCAGGTACAGGATACTAAGTTGGATGATCAGCCATGATCATATTGAATGGCGGTGCAGGCTCGAAGGGCCGAATGGCCTACTCCTGCACCTATTTTCTATGTTTCTATGTTAACAGTATAAAATTGTATGCCCGCGTTGTCACCTTCCCCTCAGCCAACAATAAACCATTCTACATTTCCTTATCATATGCTTTGATCGGTTGTTTTCGCACCTAACCCTTCTATATAATAATAATAATAATGTTTTGTTTATAGGGACAGTGCATATTAATTAACATTTGCATGTAAACATGCGAGATTGTAGCCAATCAGTAGCTAATTTCCGTCTCTAGTCCCAGGCAAAGGTAGGTGAAGTGTCTTGCCCAAGGACACAACGACAGTACACACTCTAAACAGGATTCAACCTTCAGGTTGCCAGCCGAACACTTAGCCCATTGCGCCATCTCTAGACTCTCTCTCCCCTGACTATCAGTCTGAAGAAGGGTCTCACATTCCTGCTCTCTAGAGATGCTGCCTGTCTCGCTGAGTTATTCCAGCATTTTGTTTCTACCTTCGGTGTAAAACAGATTCTGCAGTTTCTTTCTTCACCTTAACTATCCTGCTCTTATATGCTATGCCCTGGCTAAAGAAAGCTGGTATCCCATATGCCTTTTTTTGTTAAGTTGTCTACCACTGATGTTATCTTCAGGGCCCTTTAGACATGGGCCAAGGTCACTCTGCTCCTCAAAATTATCTGGGACCTTACCATTTAATAATTATGTCCTCTTATATTTACTTCCCAAAATAAATCGCTTCAAAAATATCAGAATTAAATTCTGACTGTCAATATTTCTGCCCAACTTCCCTGCTGATCAATTTCTCCCTGTGGCCTGCAACTAACCCCCTTGCTATCTACACCACCACCAATTGTCATGTCATCTAAAACTTACTTATTCTATCTTGTATATTCATCTAAAGTATTAGTATATACAAAGCACCAGTAAGTGTCCTAGTTCCAATCCTTTTACGTTTCTAATCACCCCAGTGTCCCGCAAAAGCACAACCTTAATAATTAAATGAAACGTATTATTTTATCACTAGCTGCAAGATTGCGCGCAAATGTGCATTTTCTTTGTTACAATTGGTACTGAACTTCTTGAGGTTCTGAATGGTACCATGTGAAATCTTGCTTTATACATTTATCCAATTCGCATTCAAAATCTGCACTTGAAGCTTGTTGCATGATTCTTCCAGACAATTCATTACTGTGGATATATTTAAAGAATATTAATGGTTCAGATAGAAAGCCAATGCTGTTGATGTTATTTAGATGTGGGACACTGAGACGAGGAAGAAACTTTTAATTGTAATGAGATGTTTTTAATGGGGAGAGGTATCTGAATCATGTAAGAATTAATGATGTTTGTTGAAGACAGCAGCTCTTGAAGAAGTGCCATGAGACCATATGTTGGCAGCTATCTCATCACAGTAGATTGTTCCAGAATGAGGACTTTGTTGGCTGTGTTTCTGACAATACATTAGGAAGTCTCAAGGGAAAGAGGGTGGTGTTTGCACTTGGATAGTAATCAGGCAGCTGGCCACTGTTCTGAATTCAGGCAATGCAAGTACTGTTCTATGTAAATATAATTTTAGCAATATGTCCTCAGCCTTTTCTCCTGTTTAGAAAACTTGTCTAAATTAACACAAAGTGCTGACAAGCATTTATTTTCTGATGATGGGTCTTCAGGTTGCTAATCAAAGAGGTTTGTTTAGTTGTTTCCACGATCAGAATGTTAATAATTATCTTGCTCCTGGTGTTACCACTAATGAAACCCAGTTCTATTCAAAACATGATAGTTATGCAATTGTTTTTTTAAAGAATTATACATGCACAGCACGAGTTGTTTAGGGTAAGAAGAACAACAACAGCATAATGACAAACAGAGGAAAACACATTTGAATAATTAATAATAATAATAATAAACTTTATTACAGGCTCAAGGTCCAGAAAAGGGGCAACATTACATTAAAAATGCATTGCATATCAAATATCAAAAACACATATAAAATCTTGGTATATCGCTTATAAAAACATCATCATTTATATTAAAAAAACTACAATACTTAAGTTAAAAATCCAGATTAAAAGATGATCAGTCCTACAACGAGACAATGATACCAGTGTCTCCACAGCTGGGATTCGTAGTGTGTAGTGCTAACCCTTATGTTTGTTAAGGCCACAATAAGCACATTTTTACTGTCATTTATCCTGCAAATGAATTTATACATGTGGTGTCTTAAGATAGCTTCTAAAGTACTGACTCCTGCAGCCACAAACATATTACTGGCACTACACCATCTAGGTTGCCTTAGCAGTGTTCTCATGTCATCGTTATATGCCACCTTTAGTCTCTGCATATTTGTCTTTAAATAGTTCGACCACAGGTGCGCAGTGTAGAGTGGTGTGCAGTATGCTCTAAATAGCGACATCTTCACCACATCTGCACACGTACCAAATTTACGCAAGAGGATATTCGCCTGTACACACAGCATGCGTCGTTGCCTATAAATATCCTCATCATCTGTCATTTGTTCTGTAATAATATTAACAGAAGGTAGATGAGGATTCAGTTATCAATAGTATTCCATTAAGACTTTACATGATGTCTTGAGATCTAGGGAGAAGCTGGATAGTGAATATTTTTCTCTAGACATAGGAGGCTGAGGGGTGACTTTATTCAGGTGTACAAGATCATGAGGGCCATTGCCTGAAAGGGGATGTGGAGGCTGAGACTCCAGCATTCAAAAAGCATCTTGTTGATCATTTGAACCACTGAGGCATAGAAGGCTAAAACCAAGTGCTGGTAAATGGAATTAGTGTAATTGGTGGTATAGTGGACAGTGATAAAGGATAAGTTTTCAAGCAGATAGATTCAATGGGAAGTGGACTAGGAATGGGAAATGGCATTTAATTCTGACAGATGCAAGCTGATGCTCTTTGGTATGACAAACCAGAATGGGACTTACATAGTAAATTGTCGAGCCTTGGAGAGCGTTGCAGAACAGAGAGATCTGGGAATACAGGTACATGATTTCCTGAAAGTGGGTCAGGTGGACAGTGTGGCAAAGAAGGCATTTGGCATGTTTTCCTTCAAAAGTTGGAAATCATGTTTCAGCTGCACCAATCATTGGTGAGACCACACGCAGTACCAGCTTTCAATTGCTACACCAGCTACAACCTGCCACTTGCCCAAGCAGTTGTCCCCACGTGCCTTAAAACCACCTCCATCGTGCCAGTCCATCGTGCCAGTGCCAAAACACTCCACTGCGGCAAGCCTCAACGACTTCCCAGGAACAGGAGTACGGAGGATGCCATCTCAACAGCAATTCACTCCACCCTCTCCCACCTCGACAACAGAGACACTTACGTAAGAATGCTGTTCATCGATTACAGCTCAGCATTCAACACCATTATACCATCTAAACTGATCACCAAACTCGGTAACCTGGGCATCGATCCCTCCCTCTGCAACTGGATACTGGACTTTCTAACCAACAGACCACAGTCTGTTAGGTTAGACAAGCACACCTCTTCAACCCTCACCCTGAACACTGGCGTTCCACAGGGCTGTGTGCTGAGCCCCCTCCTCTACTCCCTCTTCACCTATGACTGCACACCTGTACATGGTACTAACACCATAATCAAGTATGCAGATGATACAACGGTGATTGGCCTCATCAGCAACAGCGATTAGTCGGCCTACAGGGAGGAGGTCCAGCATTAGCAGCATGGTGCGCTGACAACAACCTGGCCCTTAACTCCAAGAAGACCAAGGAGCTCATTGTAGACTTCAGGAAGTCCAGGGGCGGCACGCACACCCCCATCCACATTAATGGGACGGAGGTGGAACGTGTTTCTAGCTTCAGGTTCCTGGGTGTTAACATCTCCGATGACCTCTCTTGGACCCACAATACCTCAACTCTGATCAAGAAGGCTCACCAGCGTCTCTTCTTCCTGAGGAAACTGAAGAAGGTCCATCTGTCTCCTCAGATCCTGGTGAACTTTTACCGCTGCACCATCGAGAGTATCCTTACCAACTGTATCACAGTATGGTATGGCAACTGCCCTGTCTCCGACCGGAAGGCATTGCAGAGGGTGGTGAAAATTGCCCAACGCATCACCGGTTCCTCGCACCCCTCCATTGAGTCTGTCCAAAGCAAGCGTTGTCTGCGGAGGGCGCTCAGCATCGCCAAGGACTGCTCTCACCCCAACCATGGACTGTTTACCCTCCTACCATCCGGGAGGCGCCACAAGTCTCTCCGTTGCTGGACCAGCAAGTCCAGGAACAGTTTCTTCCCGGCGGCTGTCACTCTACTCAACAACGTACCTCGGTGACTGCCAATCACCCCCCCCCCGGACACTCCTCCCACAGGAAAAACACTATGTCTGTATATATGCTAATGTAAATATTTATTCAAATCATATGCTATGTCGCTCTTCCAGGGAGATGCTAAATGCATTTCGTTGTCTCTGTACTGTACACTGACAATGACAATTAAAGTTGAATCTGAATCTGAATCTGAATCTGAGCTTTAGGAAATATGTCATTAAGTTGGAAAGAATGTAGAAGAGATTTACCAGGTTACCAAATTATAGGGAGAACTTTGAAAGGAAAGGAGTTGTTTTTGGAGTGTGAGAAGCTAAAAGGGGTGACCTAATTGTGGTGTAAAAGATCTTGAGGACATGGATAAAATGATTGCCCACTGTCTGTTTCCCCAGAATGGAGGATTCTAAAACCCATAGGCTTAAGGTGAGAGGCAAGAGATTTAAGGGGAACCTTGCGATCAATGTTTTTCACTCAGAGGGTGATCTGTACCTGGAACAAAGTGCAAGAGGGAGCAGATATAGTAATATTTTTAAAGGTATATGTACAGCTGTTCCAATCCACTTCTCTGCCAGCAGCGAGCTGCCTCTGGTGCCCAAAACGCAATAGTAAAAAGCGCCAATGATACTGTGGCACATCTAGTCTGGTAAAGTGTCCGAAAACACTTTCAGGAACTATCAATTAATATATGAAACAGTACCAGAAATAAAAGCTTCTCTTTCCTTAACCCAGGAGAGCCAATGTGAAATCTGGGTCTTGACTGCTCTTCAGTTGAAAACATTGAAATTTAATAGCATTGCAATCATCTTATCCTTCCCCACTCAGCAACAAACTTTCATCAAGGAATTGTGAATGCACCCCAGCTCAAACATGGTCTATTTGAACATCTCTGCTTTAATAATACATAATTCTCCCCAAAAAATACATTAAAACATAACTTTGTCCAAGGCCTTGCTCAGCTGTCCTAATATATCACTTCATATGACTCAGTTTAAACAATCTGGTGCTCCTGTGTGGGGGTTTAGGGATGGATGACTAATCAGGATGAAGATACTGCTAAAATACCTGCTGTTGCATGAGAGGACTTTATTGTGAAGCCATCTACTACTTAGTAGTTCACCAATGCGCTATGGTACAGTAGCCAAAGTGTTTGTATAGAGAATTGTCCCCCCTGAGCAGATTAGTACGTGGTATGCTCACAATCCTTGATGTCCCCTGAAGTTTGCTTTTCCCCCCATATAAGTTGATTAAGGAACTATCCAGAACAGATTCCCTCATGCTGCAGATATTTCCTACATTTTGTTTGTTACCCGTGATCTCTGCGTTTACAAAATGTTCCTGCCAAACACATTTTTCTTAATTTCTACTCCAAACAAAAGCCTCCTCTCAGCCCTTTTTATCTCTCTCTGTCAGCACTAAATTATATTCTCCTTCATGTGCTTATCCGCTTACCTTGACATTCACCATGAAAATGCCACATGTTCTCACAATATTTAATTCAGTCAGATTAGTTTATTGTCATACACAGTGGCCTGCAATGAAATGTTGAGTACTGATGAAGCTCTCAGAGTAAACAGTTTACATATGCTAATGATAAATGCAACAATGAATACAAAGATGAGTGCAAAACAGCAAAATGGTATAAGATTACTGTGCAGATTTGAATAGTGCAACTTAACTGAAAGAACTAAAGGTAAGAGTAAGAGTATGTGGCAGCACCATCAGGAAGAGAGTATGAAAGAGGTTATTGGTTCAGGAGTCTGATAGTAGTGGGATAGAAGTTGTTCTGGATGTCAAAGCTTTCAACCTTGTGTATCTTCTCCCAGAAGGTAGAAAAGAGACAAGGGAATGGTCATGCTGCAGGAATCCTTGAGAATACATTTAGCCTTCCTGATGCAATGCACTGTGAAGTTGGACTGGGTTATAGTAATTTTTGGTGGGCGGCGCGACTCACGTCGCAGCGACCTCTGCAGTCCGTCTGTCTTTTTATTCTTTTTTTTGTCTTGTTTGCATGTAGTTTTTATTTTTTTTTGACTGGGTATGTGTGTGGGGGGTGGGGGGGATGGGGGTGGGGAAACTTTAAAATCTATCCCCTGCACGGAGAACCCGACCTTTTCTCTGTCGGGTCTCCGTTGTCATTGGGGCCTAGCACCGTGGAGCGGCCTCCAGCAGGAATGACCTGGAGCTCCAGTCGCGGAGCTGCGAACAAACTCACCATCATGGAGCTGGCCGAGTTCGGAGCGGGTGGAGCTGTGGTGGCGCTCGGCTGCGACCTGACCCCAGAGATTCGGAGGCTTACCGCAGGTCCGGTGGACAGTGACACCGGGAGCCCGCGGGTCCCTGCTGGGAGACCGCTTTTCGGGGCTTCCGCAACGGCGACTTCACCTGCCCTAGTTGCGGGGTTGAAGAGTACCTGGAGCGGGGGCTTGCATCATCGCCCGGCGCGGCTTGGAATGGCTGTGGGACTTTGCTAGCGCCCACCGGGGGCTCCAACAACAAGACCCAGAGCGCGGCCTTGCATCACCCGGCGCAGCGTTAATGGCCGCGGGACAATTACCATCGCCCACTGGGGGCTTTGACTCTGACATCGGGAGGGGAATGGGGAGTGCAGGGGAGAGATAAATCTTTGCCTTCCATCACAGCGAGGAGGAGATGCGCTGTGATGGATGTTTGTGGAAATTGTGTTATGTCTTGTTTCTTTCTTGTGTGTATGACTGCAGAAACAACATTTTGTTTGAACCTCAATGAGGTTCAAATGACAAATAAATTGAATTGAATTGAATTGAATTGTAAGTGATGAGCCTGTGATGGACTGAACTGTATTCACCTCTCTCTGCAGGTTCAGGTGGTCAACAGAACAGTTGCCACACCAAGCAGGAGGAGCAGCACCGAGGGATGATCAGACTGGCCATAATGAAGGTGAGGGAAGGAGCAATAGGCATGCTTGATGGTGGAGTAGCAGTAACTGACTGTTAATACATGCGTGGGGCAGGATACATGCTGATGGTATCTGCGATTAAAGAAACTTGTCCTTAATTCCTCTTTAGGACACGCTATACTGATGTGTTCTGCTGTTGAACATTTCTTAACAGCCTAATTTCTAATCTTCCTAATTTTACATAATTTCCTGTCATCTTTTTGGTTGTGTGTGGGATAGAGTAAGATTCCATGCAAGGTTGAGAAAAATGGTCCATGTTTGCTGGATGTCGGTGTTCTCACCTCTAAATCTAAAGATTACAGGTTGTAATTTGTAGTACACGTAACAATTATTTTACTATGAGTTTGTCACTCCTAACTGCTTTCTGGGTTGCAACAATGTTAATAGAATGGTCCACAGATGTTTTTCAGAGTTAACACTCACTTTGAGCTCCTCATCATTCAAGTACATATGTGTGCAGCCAGAAGTGGATTTCAAATGAAATTAAGAACACATAGAAAACAAAAATACTTTGCATTTGTGGAAAGGATAGCTATGAATCACAGCTACTGAATCTATTTTTTTCTTTGGGAACATTGTACATAGGTAGGGGGAAAGTACATAGCTTTTTATCATGGGGTTGGAGCATCAAGAACTAGAGGGCAAAAAAATTAAAGTGAGAGGGAAAGGTTTAATAGGAACCTTTCACACAGAGGGTGGTATGGAATGAGCTGCCAGAGGAATTGGTTGAGGCAGATACTGTAACAATATTTGAAATACATGTTGACAGGTACATGTGTAGGAAGGAACTGCAGATGCTAGTTTAAAACGATGATACACACAAAAAGCTGAAGTAACTCAGTGGGCCAGGCTGCATCACTAGAGAGAAGGAATGGGTGTTGTTTCAGGTCGAGACGCTTCTTCAGGCAACAAAGGTTTAGAGGGATAGGAGTCAAAGATGGGCAAATGGAACGAGCAGAGAATGGCATCTTTGATGCAATTAATAGAAACATAGAAAATAGGTGCAGGAGGAGGCCATTTGGCCATTCAAGCCTGCACCGCCATTCACTGTGATCATCTACAATCAGTAACCCGTGCCTACCTTCTCCCCATATCCATTGATTTGACTAGCCCCTAGATCTCTATCTAATTCTCTTTTCAATTCATCCAGTGAATTGGCCTCGACTGCCTTCTGTGGCAGAGAATTCCACAAATTCACAACTCTGAGTGAAAAGTTTTTTTCTCATCTCAGTTTTAAATGACCCCTCCTTTTTTCTTAGACTGTGGCCCCTAGTTCTGGACTCCCCCCAACATTGTGACAAATGTTCCTGCATTTTGCTTATCTAGTCATTTTATAATTGTATATGTTTCCATAAGATACCCTCTCATCCTTCTAAATTCAAGTGATAAGCTAATTATTGAACCCCCCCCCCCCCCCCCCCCCCCACATCCCCACCCCCTTGCAACCCTGGACATTTTTTGCCACTGAAAATAAAATAACTCGTGTGAGTTCACCCTACTGTGAGTGTTCATGTGATCACTACCGAATCCGCAGCATCCCCAACACCTCGCCGTTTTAAAAGACGAGATTAGTGCAAAACATAACAATTCGAAAAAAAGCTCATGGTTGTGCAAAAGGTGGTCCATAGCGTTCCGTTGCTAATGTAGGATTAAGGGTTCATGGGTCGGTTCAAGAATCGGATAGTTGGTGGAAAATAATTACTCCTAAACCCGGCTTCTGTACCCCTTTCCCAATGATAGCAGCAAGAAGAGGACATGGTGGGGACCCTTTATGCTTGATGTCAACTTCTTGAGACACCGCTTCATGGAGATGCTTTTGATGATCGGGAGGGCTCTGCCTCTGATAGTTGGGCTGTTGTGTACGATGACAAATGATAGACCGGTCACTGATCTTGGTGGCTTCATCAAGCTACAAGAGTTTTATGTTTGGTACATAGAAGAGATAGACATGTTATTTTTGGTAAATAACATTATTGAGCAAAAGAGAGAGCACAAATGCTCAGCACAAGAGGCATTTATAAATGCAAGAAGTCAATCTTGTCAGTAGAAATAGGACAGATAGTTATGCAATATGATAGATAGATAGATAGATAGATAGATAGATAGATATGCCATTTATTGTCACTATACATGTACAGTGTACAATATAGTCAAACATTGCAGTCAATTTGACATAAGGGATACTAAGTAAGGGGAGTAACACACATTTTGGGCTGGTTTAAGGTGAGAGGGCAAAGATCTAAAGGAGAACTGAGGGGCAGATTTTATTTTATACAGAGGGACATGGATATCTGGAACAAGCTGCCAGAGAAAGTGGGTACAATGACAATGTTTAAAAGACATTGGGGCAGGTTTGTAATTATGTTCCTAGAGCTAAGCCCCCTTAGTCTAGTTCAGTTAAACGCTGTCAAGCACTGGACCACTAAACTTTATTTTATGAAACAATAACAAACTCCCTATACAATACCTAACCACCGCGGGATCGATCGTTGTCTCTGATTGTCCAAGCCCTTCAGCCTCGTTCAAGCCCTTCAGCCTCGTGCAAGCAGATACCTCTAAAAGGTTATGCAGTCCCAAGCTCCCCTCCAGAATATCGACAACGATCCTAGTGGGGATCACTTTTTATAGGTCATCGGACCCTGCGGGTCAGAACTACATGGAGGTGGTAGCCCCTACAAACCAATCACAGATATGCTTGTACATTAAATTGTTATTGACAGTTCCCCAGCCCAATTACAAAGTGCCCCATTACAATGTTTCTACAGAAGCTTCTGGAAAGAAGTCAGTTGACCCAAGTAATGCAACATTCTCCCAGGGAGTATAAACAATTCAAACAAGGCGTCACACTTCAGCCAATCATCAAACAGTACCATAAACACCTTGCAACATTATTAACAGTATTTACAACCCTTCAGCGGGCCAATCCTGATAATGCTACTGCAACACCTCTGAGCTTCTTTGCAAAGTCCTCATACATTTTAACAATGGGGAGGACATCTGGACCTCACTTTATCTGATATTTCAATCTAGGACATAGACTTTCTGGCACCGGCTTGCAGCTTATAGCTTTACACAGAAAAAGACCAAGCAAGCCCTGCAGATGCAAAGATCCTTCATTTTATAATAATTTAGTCAATATTAACAGGTTAATGTATTGGAATGGTTTTGAGGGATACAGGTCAAGTGTAAGAAAATGAGTTTGGGTCAGGACGGCATCTTGGACAGCATGGATGCGTTGGGCTGAAGGACCTATTTTCACCCTGAATAGCTCCCTGACGATGAGCAAATTTTCCAATCCAATGTTTAACCCGACATGATTGGTATGTTTTGCTCACCAAACATTGTGCATTTCAAAGAAAAATATATTGATCGTGAGAACAGATAGTGACACTGAAAGTAGAGTCACAGAGCCATGGAGTTGTACACAGGAGAAATGGGCCCTTCTGCAAAACAAGGCCATGCTATTTTGATCGTTTCAGTCATCTCATTTGCTTGCATTAGGACCATATCCATGTATATCTTGCCTCTGCAAGTCAAGTGTCTGTCTGAATGCTTCTTAAACACAATCATTGTTTCTGATTCTGATTCCATCACCTCCTCGGGCTACATATTACAGATATCAAGCACTGCCTGTGTAACAAAACGTAACCCTCAGGATACCGTGTCGCTGTTGTTGGCTGCCTCCGCCTACAGTCTATTTGTCTTTTTTATTTTTAGTTGTTTAAAGTATGTTTTTGGAGGGTTTTTTTGTACTTTGTGTGGGGGAAGGGGGTAGGGTAAGGGGGGAAACATCTTTCAGTCGCTTCCTGGCAAGGATGCAACTATTATCCGAGTTGCGTCCACGCTCCCTTCCTCGCGGCCTATCTACTGGATTGGCGCGGCCTTTCCTGACGGGACTGGACCAGAGCTTGAGCAGCGGCAGCACAGTGCTGGATACATCGCGGAGAGGGGTAGATGCCTCATTTGGGATCGCTGTTTGAGGCTCCGGAGTGTTGGGCCTGCTGCATCGACATCGCGGAGCTGTGGTTTGTGGAGCTCCCAGCGCGGGCGTGCTGACCAACATCACGGAATCCTGGGACCCTTTGCCGTGGGCCGCCAGCATTGAATCTCTGCCCAGCTCGGCCTGTGGACTGTGGGAGGTGGCCGATTCAGGCCCGGCGAGAGGGCATGAACATCGGGACGCCCATAGCGGTAACTGCGGGGAGTTCAGGAGGCCACGACCACGGGTGAACATCGGGGAACATTAGCGAGGAGGTTGACTGGACTTCGGCCCTTCCCTCACAGTGGAGAACTTTGGTGCCGCTGTGGGGATGTTTGTGTTGTGGACTATCATGTTCTGTGCTTTTGTTTTTGCTTTTATTCGTATGACTGTATGGGAAATAACATTTTGTTGTCTCTTACTTGAAGACAATGACAATAAAGTTGAATCAAATCAAATCAAATCAAACCTACCTTTTACCTCAAAACTGTGCCCTATTACTTTTAACATCCCTAAAATGGGAAAAAGATCCTGACCATCAGGTCTATCTATACCACTCATGATCTTACACACTTTTATCAGATCTCCCCTCAGAAGCAAAGCCTATTCAACATCTCCCCATCACCAAAGTCCTTCAATCCAGGCAAAATCTTGGTGAACCTCCTCTGCACTCACTCCAATGCAATTACTACAGCGTGGCAACCAAAAGTGCATACAATACTTCAAGAGCATCCTATGTGTTTTATAAAGTTGTAACATAACATTTTAACTCTTATATTCTATGTGCTAATCCATGAAGACAAGTGTGCCAAATGCCCAGTTCACCGTCATATCCACCTATGGTGCCACTTTCAGGGTACTGTGGATTTAGACCACCTTGTTTCCTTCCCAGCATTCCTACTAGGGACAATTACTATGGTGTGTTGCTCAGTACTCCTTTACAAAATCTACTTAGGCAGTGATACCTTTCTTAAATGAGCATGCCACCCATGCTCCACCTCCACATATTCAGAAATAAGCAAATTAAATGTGGTTTATGTCCATGTATCAAGATCTCAATTAAGTGAACAAGTGAATCAAGCATTTATAAAGAGATGAAAACAATATTGGCCAAAATGAGTGAAGGTGAGAAATTAGATATATCCCTGAAGTCAAGTTTTTTAATTGTGTTTAGAACTTGTTGTCTGCCTGAGGTAGTGGGGGAAATGGACTTGATTGCTTGCTGATGGTTGTCGTGAAAATCTCTCATGTAAAGAACAAAGTTAGAGAAGAGAGGTTTTATGGACATCTTCTCCTAGTGGACATGGTTGTTGGTTAGTTCTCTTTCATTCTTGGCTCATGGGGTGTTTGGTGCTTGCGAGTGCTTGGCCCATTGATACCTTTGTCAGTATGGAAGAATTCACACATGCTGTGGTTATAAATGAACTGCCAGTTTTTTTGCCCTTCTTTCATCCTCCATTTGTTTTTTAGTTTAAGTTTTCATGTTGGACCTTGGCCTCGGTTTTTGCAGAGTATCTTAAGGTATGATGAAGTTTCCAACAGAAGAATATGTGGATAATTTAGTTACTGGATCGCACATTTTGTTCTCATCAAACCAATCCTGCTGTTGACTGCACAGTAGCCAAGAAGATCTTCACAAGTGTTAATGATGGTGTACTCCAGGATTCCTACTGCTCTCAAAGCTGGTGGAGAGAAATTTCAGACACATTCATATCCTCACGGCCGGCCTCAAGCCGATTAGACCGATTGCTCCCAATTGGGCCCCGCGTGTAAGGGGGCCCCATGCCAGAGTAATCTACTCTCAGCTCGGGTAGATCTATCCTGGGTGGAGAGGGGAGAGAGGGGCGAGAGAGAGAGTACAGGGTGGAGGGGAATATAAAAGGGGTAGACAGGGAGGGGGTGAGGGGGAATTTAGAAGGGGGAGAGGGGGGGGTGGAAATGGTTCCCTCACGGTCCCAGGGCAGCGCTCCTGCCCAAAGATCCTATAGCGGAGCTATAAATCTGCTCGCTATAGGATCTTTGCTCCCGTCCGCCCAGTCCCTCTCTCTCCTCGGGAAGACGCGGTGAACAATACAGGAAGGGTCGGGCCGGGAGTTGGAGCAACGTTTACAAACATCGGCCTCAGCTCACACCCGCGCGGCCCCCTCCCTGAGAATAAATGCCTCCCCCTCCCAGGCCTTAAGGAGGGTTTTACTCTCTTCCCTCCTCTCCTTTCACTCTCTTCTTTTCCCTCACTTCCCTCGCTAGCCGGCCCCCCCCCTCATTCTCTCTTCCCTCCCTCCTCTCTCTTTTCCCTCTCTTTCGCTCCTCCCTTCCCTCCCTCCTTTCTCTACTTCCCTCCCTCCCGTCCCTCCCTTCTCTCCCTCCCACCCTCCCTTCTCTCCTTCCCTCCCACACACACATTACGCACAGACAACTAACACACACACATCACGCACAGACAACTAACACACAACTAAGTTAGGATGGGGTAGAAGCCCAAAGGGTAGGATGGGGCTGAAGCCCAAAATTTAATGCCTGGACTGGTTTTTCACCAATGGTTATTGGTTTTCCAGGATCTATTTAATTACATTTGTTTCACTTCAGTCATTAAAACAAGTGGTATTGTAACTATGTAATAGACTTTATTTGTATTTCTATGAATCTACGGACCTTGGGTGGGAACCTGGGGCTCACCAAAATTGTTCCCAATTGGTCCCCGCACCTCCTAAGGCCGGCCCTGCATATCCTCATTCTTCAAATCTGGGACATGAAGGCATGCCAGGTGACCTCAGGGGCTCTGTTCTCATAACCAGCTTCATGAAAGAAGAATAATTTGAAGTGGTAATGTCTAGCGATGGCAAAGTCAATTCAAATGACTGCCATCTCCAAAAACAGAAGAGTCATTGAATGAACTGCAGTATAAAATCTTTCCATATAAGAAACCCAGTGGACATATATTTCAACATATGACAACTCCAAGGAAATGCAAGGAAGGCACCATCTATTCTTATCTTCTTATTTTTAACTTCAAAGAAACTTTGACTCCATCATTCCAGAGGAACTGTACTACCATTCTCGCATAAACCCCATGCAGAAATGTACTCAGGGGTTCACCAATTACATAATCTCAGTACAGTCTGGCATCAAGCAGTGTTGTATAATCGAGTAGCACTATTCTCAATCTTTCCCAACATATAACACTGCATCCTACCTCAAACAAACCTCTTGCCGCAGTATAATGAAGCACAGGGCAAAAACAAACGGTTTAACCTATATTACCTCTACTTCGTTAAAACATGTACTTGCTTTCCCTTTGTTAAAACATAGTTAAAAAATGCTCTTCAGCAAAAAAGTAATTCCCTGACAATAATGAGCCAAAACCACTTTCCACTGCTTGGGAGCCACCTTATATTGAAGGCAGACATCAAAGATGAAATTGACCATCACTGCCTCATCTTTCAGCATTTGATGAAAAGAGTATTTGAAGGTCTGGGCCTCAAAACTTTCACAAATTTCATGGTCCATTAGGCAAAAGAAAAAAAAATGTTTGTAAGACACAGAAACAGAAATGGGCTGATAAATTGTACGTAAAATTCACACCACAGAAGTGTCATTGGATGCTTGTTTGGATAGATCATCAACTCAAAGAAAACTAAAATCTCGATCAAGTGAATTTTTAAACTCATACATTAATACTACTAATATTAAGGATGTTTGGAGAATTGAAAATCCATCGGGCCGAGATTATTCATTTTACTCACCAGTACATAAAACTTACTCAAGGATAGACTATTTTTTAGTAGATTCAAAACTTATCCCATTTACCTATAACTCGCAATATCATAACATCATAATCTCAGACCACGCTCCACTAACATTTATGATCAAACTAAACGGAATGGTAGAGACACAGTCACAATGGAGATTTAATCCCCAAATCTTAAAAGATAAGTTATGTAATGAATACCAAGTAAAACAGATTAAAATGTTTTTTGAAGCTAACGATAGCCCTGAAATCTCTGCTTCCCTTCTTTGGGAAACATTTAAAGCATTTGTACGAGGAGCATTAATTTCTTCCCAATCATTTTTTAATAAAGAGAATAGGGCCAAACAACAGAAACTGGAAATGGTAATAAAGCAATTAGACACAGAAAATGCAGCAGCACCATCCACGATAAAACACAATAAAATTGCAATACTGAAATATAAATTAATCAAGATATATTCAGACCAAGTTATAAAACTTTATCAACATACAAAACAATTACATTTTGAATTTGGTGATAAACCACAAAAACTATTAGCGCGTCAACTTCGTAAATTGGATGGGGAAAAAACAATATACAAAATTAGAACAGACAAGGGAGAAACATTAACACTGCCTAAAGATATTAATGATAGATTTCTACAATACTACCAAAAATTGTATTCATCTAAAATAACAGAACAATCAACGGGAATGGAAATATTTTTACAGAATTGTAAGCTTGCGGGTCTAGATCAGAAAGAGAGAGAATTACTAGGAGCTGAAATTACGATAAAAGACATCGAAGAGTCATTCAAATCTTTAAAAAACGGAAAGGCTGCAGGCCCCGATGGTCTAAATTCTGAATTTTATTAAAAAAATTATGATTTGCTTTCCCCACGCCTACTGACAATGTATAAATACGCTTACACTCAACAGAAACTTCCAGAAACTCTAAATGAATCTACAATCATACTCATACCAAAAACGGACAAGGATCTTGAAGACCCAGGTTCATACAGAGCTATAGCCGTCTTAAATACTGATCAGAAAATATTAACTAAAATTCTATCTAATAGATTGAGCTTAGTGATCAGCAAATTAATACATCCCGACCAAACAGGGTTTATCCCAAAGCGTTATTCATTTTATAATCTGAGAAGATTATTTAATATTATATTCTCCAATAGAATTCCTAATGCAGATCTAGCAATTATTTCGTTAGATGCTGAAAAAGCATTTGACTAGGTAGAATGGCCATATTTATTTTCGGTGATGGAAAATTTTCAACTAGGCGAGAAGTACTGTACATGGGTTAAATTGTTATATTCTAATCCAACAGCCAGAATATTAACAAACAAAATGTTATCAACTAAATTTAATCTCTCTAGAGGCTGTAGACAAGGATGTTCATTATCCCCACTATTATTTGCTCTTGCAATCGAACCCCTAGCAGAAAGCGTTAGAAACCATCCAGGAATATATGGATACAATACTAGAGACACAAGGAATAAACTTTCTTTATATGCAGTACTAATATATATTACAAAGTTAGAAACTAGTATTCCAAACCTATTAAATCTAATAACTCAATTTGTTCAGTTTTCGGGGTATAGAATTAATTGGAATAAAAGTGAAATCATGCCAATAACAAAATTCAATTTACATACAATACAACAATCTCCTTTTAAAATAGTTAAAGATAAATTTAAATACTTAGGAATCTATGTAACTAAGACAAATACCTCTTTATTTAAACTAAATTTCCCACCCTTACTGAATAAACTACATAAGAATATTCAATACTGGAAAACACTCCCCATTTCTATGCTTGGGAGAATTAATGCTATAAAAATGATTTTTTTACCGCAACTGCTGTACCTATTTCAATTAATTCCGATATATATCCCAAAAACCTTTTTCAAAAAAGTCGACTCCATTGTTACAAGTTTTGTCTGGGATTATAAGAATCATAGAATAAGTAAAAAACATTTATGTAAGTCAAAGATAAATGGAGGTTTGGCTTTGCCAAATTTCTTATTTTATTTTTGGGCAGTCCATATTAAAAACATGAATTTCTGGCTGGAAGAAATGGATCGACAACCAGATTGGTTAATGATGGAAAAGGAAGACTGTCTACCTTTTGAAATAGGTCCGATCATACTTGCCCCCACAAAACTGCACAAAAAAACCTATAAAGAAAACCCCATAATACATAGTGGAATACGAATTTGGAAACAAATAAAAAAAGATTTAAAATTGAATAATATACCACTATGCCTTCCCATTGTAAATAATCCTTTGTTCAAATCATCCTTTATGGACAAAGGTTTCACACAATGGAAAAATTATGGAATCAAAAATATTGGACATCTTTATGGGAAAGGCACTTTTCTTTCATTTCAAGAATTACAACAGAATTATGGACTGCACTCAAATAATTTCTTCAGATATCTACAAATTAGAGATTATGTTAAATCTAATACGCAAGTCTACAGGAGTAGGGAATCAGAAATTCTTGATGAATGTTTGAACAAGCATCCTTATACTGAAAAACTAATAGCTTATATTTATAACACCCTACTAAACGACGAGGTACCACCGACCGAACCATATAGATACAAATGGGAAAATGAAATAGGCAACCTATAACGAAAGATATGTGGGACGAAAGTTTACAACAAATACATCAATGTTCATTAAATGCCAGACATACTTTAATATAATTCAAGGTATTACATAGACTACACTACTCTAAAATAAAACTAAATAGAATCTTCCCACAAATCTCTCCTATTTGTGATAAATGTCTACATCTAGAGGCTAATTTAACACATATGTTTGCAAACTGTATAAAACTTAAACATTTCTGGACTGATATTTTTGAAACAATTTCAGAAGTTATTAATATAACACTGGACCCAGACACAAAATTAATAATACTTGGAATATCAGAACAAAGTGTAATACTCACAACAAACCAAAGAAATTTCCTCGACTACAGTATAATAATTGGGAAAAAATTAATATTAACATTTTGGAAAGGCCCTACAACCCCCATAATTAAAATGTGGTTTACGGAAATGTCGGAGACCCCATACTTAGAAAGAATTAGACTCGTCCTAATGGACAAACAAGATCTTTTCGATAAAATCTGGGCTCCATTCATTAACTATCTGAAGGGATAGATTGGCACAGCACGAGGACCCAACTGAAACTTGAACTCAGGATCAGATGAAAAGCTATACTTTATAATCTACTAACCTATCTCCATTGACGTATTATAGGTAACCCATTCCACCTCTTCTGTTTCTCTGTTTTTTTTAATTTGTAACTTTCTACCCTCTCTTTCTCTCTCTTTCTATAAAAAATAAAAATACTAGAAGCAGAAGTAATTGATAATTGAAAATTTTAATAATGTATGATTGATGTATATGAAAAGTCTTTTTACTATAATATGTAACTATACTTTATAATATGTCTACTTCTAATAAAAATATTTTTTTTTTAAATTAAAAAAAAGATGTCAGACAATGATATCTCCAGTAAAAGAGAGTCTAACCACAATTACATTCCCTTCGCCATGTCCGGCACTATAATAATTCTGGGCTCACCAACCACATAAATACCCTGATTATCAGAGCACGTTAGAGGCAGTGTGTCATGTGGAGAGTGAATCATCTGACACCACAAAGTCTTTCCAACATTTACACTGAACAAGTTGTGAGTGTGATAAAATGCCCTCCACATGTCTGGATGACTGCAGCTTCAGCAACACTCGTGAAACGTAATATCATCCAGGACAAACAGTCTGTTTAACTGGCACCCCACAACATATTTCTTTCTTCAGCCACCAGAACACAGTGGCTGAAGGGTGCATCATCCATAAAACACATTGCAATTACTCACCCAGAGCACACTGACAACGCCTCACAAACCTGACTGCTCTGCCACAAAGAAGGATAAGGGCACCAAATGCATGGGGACTCTGCCAATTACAGTTTCTTCCCAAGTCACACACCACACTGAGTTGGAAATATTTGGCTACACTTAATCTGGGTCTACATATTACTGTCAGAGTATTCTCAGAAGAAACACTGAAGCAGTTCAAGTACATGACGCCTCAGACCTTCTTAAGGTAAAGTAGGAAATTAAGGAAATGTCATCTGATAGTTTGTCCAAATGAGGCTGTATGGGTGGAGCTGAGAAGTATGAAGCGTATGATCACCTTGTTGGGCCCCTAAATAGTCAATGGAAATTAGAAAAATAAAATATGTCAAGAATTTAATACAGAGAAATGTGAGGTGTTACAGTTTAGAAAGTCTAACATAGGCAGGACCTACACAGTGATTTGTTGAGCTCTGGAAAGTGTTGTGGAGCAGAGGGAGCTAGAAGTGCAGGTACAAAGTTCCTTGAAGGTGGCGTCACAGGTAGATGGTGTGGTCAAAAATATCTTTGACACATTGGGCTTCATCAGTCAGAGTATTGTATGGAAGTTTGGAGGTCATGCTGCAGTTATGCAAGGCAATGGCAAGGCTACAGTTAAAGAATTGTGCTCAGTTCTGGACATCATGTTACAGGAAAGAAGTTGTCAAATGGAAAAGGTGCAGAGAAAATTTAAAATATGTTGCCAGGACTAGAGGGTCCGAGCTATAGGGAGAGGTTGAGCAGGCTGGGACTCTATTGCCTGGAGTGCTGGAGGATGAGAGATGATCATGTGGAGGTGTATAAAATCATGAGAGGAATAGATCAGGTTGAAGCACAGAGGCTCCTGCCCAAAATAGGGGAATCAAGAACCATAGGAAATAGATATAAGGTGAAGGGGGAAAGATTTTATAGGAATCTGAGGGGTAACATTTTCACACAAAGGGTAGTGGGTGTATGAAACAAGCTACTGGAGGAGGTAGTTGAGGCAGGGACAATCGTAACTTTTAAGAAGCAATTTGACAGGTACATGATTAGGACAGGCTTAAAGGGGTATGGGTCATTCGCAGGCAAGTGGTACTGGTGTAGACGGGACACGTTGGTTGGTGTGGGCAAGTTGGGCCGAAACTGCACCAATAAGGGTCTTTGGTAGTAGGGAATTTTAACTTTCCCAATATAGACTGGTATTACCATAGTGCCAAGGGGTGGAATTTGTCAAAAGGATTAAGTTTCCTTAGGCAGTATGTATGGGGCCCCACAGGGAGAGGGCAAAACATTTACTCAAGAGGTAGCTCTGGAAGATATGATTAAGGACAACCCAATGTGATTTCTAATGAACGTAACCAGAGAGAGAATACGGCCCCTCAGAAACCAAAGTGGACATCTATATTTGGAGCTGCAGGAGTTGACCAAATTCCTTAATGAGTATTTCTCCTCTGTTTTTACCATGGAAAAATACAGTACATGAAAACTAGGAAACTTGGGTAGTTAATGGTGATGTCTTGAGGAAAGTCTGTATTATGGTCAAGGACATGCCGGATGTCCTAAGGCACAGGAAGGTAGATAAATCTGAGCTTGATCAGATATATTCAAGGACACTGTAGGAAGTTATTTAGGTGAAATTACAGGAGCCTTGGCTGATATACATGAATCATCATTAGACATGGGTGAGGTGCCAGAAGAATGGAGTAGATTTACGAGGATATTGCCAGGACTCAAAGGCCTGAGCTATTGGCAGAAATTGGGCAATCTCAGACTTTATTCCTTGGAGCGCAGGAAGCTGAGAGGGAATCTTATAGAAGTATAAAATCATGAGGGAAATAGATATAGCAGGAGTGCACAGTCTTTTACCAAGAAAAAGGGGACCAAGACCCAGAGGACATCGTTTTAACGAGAGAGAATCTGAGAGGAAACTTTGTCACTCAGTGGGTATTGGGTATATGGAATGAGCTACCAGAGGAGGTCATTGAAGCAGGTAATATTGCAGAATTTGAAAGACACTTAGAAGGGCACGTGTATCGGAAAGGTTTAAGGGGATATGGGCTAAATGTGAGCAAATGGAACATCTTGGTCAGCATGGATGAGTTGGGATGAAGGACCTGTTTCCATGCTGTATGCCTCTATTTCTCTATGAATAGAACATTGCCTTAGGAATGTATGCTCACATCTGCAGAATTTGGTAGTTGGCGTTAATCTCCCTGATGTCTATCCTGGGCCCGGCGCAGAGACATAATCATGAAGGCAGCTCACCAGTGACACTACCTTTTCAGAACTATAAAGAAACCAGCATGTCATGAATACTCCAACAAACTTCAACAGATACTCTGTAGAAAATATCCTGACTGGTTGCATCATGGCCTGGCACAGCAATTCCAATTCACAGAAACACGAGGCTGCAGAGAATGATGGAACTTAGCCCATTCCACCACAGGCATAGCTGTCAGCACAATCAAAAACATCTACATGAGGCACTGTCTCAAGAAGAAGGCATTTAAAATCAAGGATCCTCACTATCAGGGCTGTGCCCTCTTCTTGCTGGTATCATTTGGTAAGAGGTGCAGCAATCTGAAGTCCCACACCATCAAGTTCAGGAACAACTACTTTCTGACAACTATTTGTGAACAAACCTGCACAACCTGCAGGTTGTACAGGGTCTTGGTGAGACCACACATGGAGTATTGCGTGCAGTTTTGGTCTCCAAATCTGAGGAAGGACATTATTGCCATAGAGGGAGTGCAGAGAAGGTTCACCAGACTGATTCCTGGGATGTCAGGACTGTCTTATGAAGAAAGACTGGATAGACTTGGTTTTATACTCTCTAGAATTTAGGAGATTGAGAGGGGATCTTATAGAAACTTACAAAATTCTTAAGGGGTTGGACAGGCTAGATGCAGGAAGATTGTTCCCGATGTTGGGGAAGTCCAGGACAAGGGGTCACAGCTAAAGGATAAGGGGGAAATCCTTAGAACCGAGATGAGGAGAAGACTTTTTTCACACAGAGAGTGGTGAATCTCTGGAACTCTCTGCCACAGAGGGTAGTTGAGGCCAGTTCATTGGCTATATTAAGAGGGAGTTAGATGTGGCCCGTGTGGCTAAGGGGATCACGGGGTATGGAGAGAAGGCAGGTACGGGATACATGAGTTGGATGATCAGCCATGATCATATTGAATGGCGGTGCAGGCTCGAAGGGCCGAATGGCCTACTCCTGCACCTAATTTCTATGTTTCTATGTTTCTAACCCTAATTCTGAAGTCTGAAGAAAGGTTTCAGCCCGAAACGTCGCCTATTTCCTTCGCTCCATAGATGCTGCTGCACCCACTGAGTTTCTCCAGCATTTTTGAGTACCTTCAACCCTAATTCTACCTTGACAACATAAATCTATGGTCCAATTCTTGAACTACAATGGACTTGTTTTCTAATTATATATTTTTGCAATAATATCTTAGTTTTGTTTTGCATTCTTTGCTTTTCACTGCACATAAAGTTCATCTGTAAGTTATGTATGATTTATATATAATTCATATTTTTGGGTTGTCAAATCGTATATGATTGTGATGCTGCTGAAAGTAACATTTTCATTGTGCCTCTGCTTCACCGAACTTGTGCAATGACAATATACTTGACTTGATCCTCGTAACCATATTATCTCATATTCCAATTATATAGCTCTTAATTTCCCCATCCTGAATAGCCTCTTTGTCCAACAGTGATGAGTTCAGTTTGTTCAATAATCCAAAGGTTTCTGCTCTCAACTACACAGCCTGTAAAAACCTCACTTCTTAACAAGAGCAAGGACTGCTGGCTCTGCAGCTAACTTCCTGGTCCCTCTACTTGATTCACTCAGCCATAACCTCCTGTCCAAAGATCCTATATATGCTCTGCTATAGGATCTTTGCTCCTGTCTACCTTGACCAACCCATTTTACACTACTTTGTTTAAAAGGCATGACTGCCACCCAGAACAAACTGGCTGGATTACTTTTCCCTGCCCTGATCCATGCATGGCTGAATCACAAATTTCAGCACATCAATTGAGTTGCAGACTCACAATTAAGATGTGGTTGTTAGTTGATTTAATTAGCTCTCACACGCCAGTGCTGCAAAACATCAGTTTCTCAGCTGTGGTTATCTTCGAACATTTATATTATTGAATCAGTTTATTTAATTATGTCAATGTTGCCGTCACCTCACTGAAGACCTTTGCTCCCTCAGCCTGCTGGTCTGTATGGGTCTTCATCTCAGTCTGTCAAAGATCTGCAATCTGATATTGGTAACTATCCTCCTAACTATACAATTCCATGCTATAACTATATTCTTATTAAATCCCCTAATTTGAATAATCCTTTTGTACCACAGCACTGAGTTCAGTTTGCTCATCCATTCAGTGGTCCCTCACTCAAGGAGAGCATGGTGGCACAGCAGTAGAGCTGCTGTCTTATAACACTAGAGACCTGGGTTGAATCCTGCTATGGGTGTTGTCTGTACGGAGTTTGTACGTTCTCCAGGAGCTCCGGTTTCCTCCCGCACTCCAAAGTCATACAGGTTTGGAGGCTAATTGGCTTGGTAAAATTGTAAATTGTCTGTAGTGTGTGTAGGATGATAGTGTTAGTGTTTGGAGATCACTGGTTGACATGAGCTTGGTGGGCTAAAGGGCCTGTTTCCAAGTTGTACCTCTAAACGAAATAAACTAAACCAAATCACACAGACTGCAAGAACCTCATTACCCGTACCAAGTGCAAGGACTGACGCTTCTGCTACACCACCTCCAGAATCCTTCCACTTGGTTCCTTCTCGTCTATCCTTACTGGAATTACCCATAGCTCTGCCAAAGTTAGGAACTACCATTTATATTCGTCAAGATCCTCATAAATATCGGAGTGAGTGTGGTGCAAATTACTTTTGATTACTAGTGTGAACTGTTGATTGATGGTCAATGGACCGAAGGATCTGTTTCCACTCAACTCAATTCAATTCAAATCTTTCCCCTCTCACCTTAAACCTATACCATTTATTTTTAAATGCTCCTACCTTGGTAAAAAAAGACTGTGACAATCCGCTTTATCTATGTAATCCCAGTCTCTTTTGCATCAGGGGAACAGTGCCAGTATTTCTCCATATAACTCAAGCTCACTGGTCACAACAGCAGCTTTGCAAATTTTTTGACAAACTTTTTAGCTTAACTGCATTGTTTATTTAGTATGGTGACCAGAACTTCACACAATATCCCAGGTGTGGTGTCACCAAAATCAAATAAAGCTCTAACATGACATTGCAATTCCTGCGCTCATTGCCCTGTCTGATAAGGCATGCATGTCAAATGCCTTCTTCACCACTTTGTCTACTTGTGTCACTGCTTTCAAGGAACTATGTACAGTATTTGTACCCTAATGTTTTTCTGTTCTGCAACATTTCTCAGGTTTTTGTCATTTACTAAATAGGTCCTGTTATGTTTTAAATATCCAAAATGCATAACTTGATTCTTCTCTGACTTACATTTGTCCACTTTCCCAGTTGACCTTAATCTTTTTGTAACCACCTTAACTGTACACTACACCATCTATGTTCTTGTATTTTGATGTACTCTGCAAACTAACTCATCATGCCACCTACATTTGCATACAAATCATTAATGTAGATTTCAAACAGCTGTGGACCCAACCCTGATCTCTGCGGTACACCACTGTTCACAGGCATCCAATCTGAAAAGCAACCCTCCACTACCACCCTTTGATTCTTTCCACCAAGCCAATTTTGTATCCAACTGGCAAGTTCACTCTAGATCTCATGTGATTTCACATTCTGGATCAGTCTATTTTGCAGCATTGCCTCCTGGCCTGCCCTCATCAATCTTATTGGTTACCTCTTAAAAAAACTCAAACAAGTAAGTGAGACACACCCTACCACACACAAAATCACAATGACTATCTGTAAACAGTCTTTACCTTACCAAATGCAGATAGATCCTGGCTTCCAGAATCCCCTGCGGTACCTTAAACACGACTAATTTACTCACGAATATTAGACTCACGAGTCTGTTATTCCCTGGCTTGCCCTTGCAGCCTTTTCTAAAATATTAAGGTAGAGTGTTAGCTGCCTTCCAGTCTTGCAGTACCTCATTCGTGGATATGAAAGATTAAAAAAAATCTCTGCCAAGGCACGACAAATCTCTTCCCTTGCTTTTCCGATATCCTATGGTACACTTGGTTTGGATGCACCTACCTTTATTGTGTGACTGAAGAGTGAAGTAAAGTACTGGAAGAATTAAGTGACTTTTTTTTTACAAGAATAGTAATGGGAACACAGAATAGTTGGAGTGGATGATGTTGTTCCATAATGTGCACTACCAGAAATTCCTTTGTAAAACAAAACTTTATTGGTGCACAGTGGTGCAGTAGAGCTCCTGATGGCAGCGGTCCTGTCTTACAACACCAAAGACCCAGGTTCATTCCTAACCTTAGGTGCTGTCTGTGTGGAGTTTGCACATTCTCCCTGTGACCGAGTGGATTTCCTCCAGGTGTTCCGGTTTCCTCCCGCACCACATAGATGTGCTAGTTTGCAGGTTAACTGGCCTCTGTAAATTATCCCGAGTGTTTAGAGGGATAACTAGTGTGATTGGATAATCAATGGTCAATGTGCTCAATGAGCCAAAGGGCTTGTTTCCATTCTGTATTTCTAAAAACTAAAATAAAAATATTTAAGGACACTGAAGTCTCCTTCAGTCCTATAACAATTCTCTGATATGAAGACAGTGGAGCTCATTCTGAGTGATCACTTAATAGTTTGCTTAAAGAAGAAACAAAAGGAACCATGTTTTATGTTAGTTAGGAACACCAGCTAATTTGGAACATCACAATGAAATCACAACTAAATCTCAATGTAGGAGCTTACAGTACATTGAGAAACATTGACAAATAAGCAATGGTCCCAATCCTGATCGCTGCGACACACCACTGGGCACAGGTGTCCAATTTGGAAAAAACTACCGTCAGCCTTTAACTCCTTCCACCAAGATAGATTGGGTGAGTGGACAGATGCAGTAGAACGTGGATATATGTGAGGTTATCCACTTTGGTGGCAAGAACAAGAAGGCAGATTTTTATCTGAATGGTGTCAGATTAGGAAAAGAAGAAGTGCAATGAGACCCGGGTGTCCTTGTACAACAGTCACTGAAAGTAAGCATGGAGGCACAGCAGGCAATGAAGAAAGCTAATGGCATGTTGGCCTTCATAATGAGAGGATTTGAATATGTGAGCAAAGAGGTCCTTCCGCAGTTGTACAAGGCCCTGATGAGACCACACCTGGAGTATTGTGTGCAGTTATGGTCTCCTAATTTGTGGAAGAGCATTTTGCTATTGAGGGAGTGCAACGTGGGTTCATAAGGTTAATTCCCGGGATGGCGGGACTGTCATATGATGAAAGAATGGAACAACTGGGCTTGTATTGACTGGAATTTAGAAGGATGGGAGGGAATCTTATTAAAACATATAAAATTATTAAGTGATTGGACAAGCTAGATGCAGGAAACATGTTCCATGTTGGGGGAGTCCAGAACCAGGGGCCACAATTGAAGAATAAGGGGTAGGCCATGTAGAACTGTGACGAGGAAAAACTTTTTCACCCAGAGAGTTGTGAATTTGTGGAATTCTCTGCCTCAGAAGGTCATGGAGGCCGATTCACTGGATGCATTCAAAAGAGAGTTAGATAGAGTTCTTATGGCTAGTGGAATCAAGGGATGTGGGGAGAAGGCAGGAACGGGGTACTGATTGTGGATGATCAGCCATGATCACGTTGAATAGCGGTGCTGGCTCGAAGGGCCTACTCCAGCACCTATTTTCTATGTTTCTATAGATAGCCTTAATTAGTCATTAGCTAATTGAAGATAGATGACCTAAATTAGACATTCACTACCTTGCAGCATTTATTAGAATACAACCTGATCCGAAGATCAAAAATAAAAAGTTGGCCATTCCAGAACCATGCACATATTGTTGTTACTCTAATGTGCCAAATATTACATCCTCATCATCAACAAAAAATACACAAATGGCTTCATGATGACTTCAAAGTTTCAAAGGTTTCAAAGGTCTGTTTATTACCATGTGTACCAATTAAGGTACAGTGAAACTTAGTCATTATGTTAGGAGAGATGACCAAAATATCATCACCCAGGGCTAAGGAAATACAAAAAAATATCTCTGCCAGGGACGCAATTCACAACATCCTCGGGTACATCTGGTCCAAAGATGGTCTGAGAGGAGGAGAGGAAGTACGTTGGGTGGAGGAATTCTACATTATTGTAAGTCAATTCTGGCAAGCTACAGACACTTAAGAATTAGATTAGTTTAGATTAGATTAGATTCAACTTTATTGTCATTGCACAAATACGAGTACAGGTACAATGAAATGCAGTTTAGCATCTAATCAGAGTGCAAAGTAGTAAAAATACTGGTTAAAACAATATGTACAATGTGGATGAATTGATCTAGTATGTAGGCAAATAAATATATACAGATAAAAGGGTCTAAAAGATAGCTAGCGTCGGGCCTGTGAGTTCAGCAGGGTAATGGTATTTTGGAAGAAGCTGTTCCTCAGCCCGCTGGTGCGGGACCTGAGGCTCCTCTACCGCCTCCCTGATGGGAGGAGCGCAAATAGTCCATGGTTGGGGTTTGAGGGGTCCTTAATGATTTTCCCAGCCCGTCTCAGACACTGTGTGCGGTGGAGGGCATCCATGGCAGGGAGCGAGGCACCGATGATGTGATGAGCGGTTTTCACCACCTGTTGCAGTGCCTTCCTGTCAGCTGTGGTGCAGCTGCTGTACCATACTGTGAAGCAGGTGGTCAGGATGCTTTCAATGGTACAGCGGTAGAAGTTGAACAAGATCTGGGGGGACAGGTGAATTTTCTTAAGCCTTCTCAGAAAGTAGAGCCGCTGCTGTGCCTTTTTAATCAGTTTGGTGATATTGAGGGACCAGGACAGATCCTCTGATATATGCACCCCGAGGAATTTGTAGTTGGAGACGCGCTCCACCTCAGTCCCGTTTATGTGGATGGGGGTATGTCTGCCACCTCTGGTCTTCCGGAAGTCTACGATGATTTCCTTCTGATTTCCAAAATTGAGGTCAAGGATAGTAATTGAACATTAGGTCTAGTATGATGTCCAGCTCCAACTTTGCTTTCTTGACATTAGTTGTGCCTTTTGTAATGTATGCATTACAAGATATTTGTGAGATTTTGAGGAAAAAACGGGTAATTCAATGCAGTTCTGGTCGTAAATGAAAGTGGACTCAAATTCTTCTGTGGAACATACCTCGACTTTGTATAAAAGTGCATGTGAATCATATTGGTGACGGTGAATCAGTAAAATGATGTACAATTCTCCAGTTCAAGTGCTTTGAAAAGTACAAACTAATTGGAGATAAAAAGCTGCTGAATTACAAGAACATATATTCCATGTTACACACAATAATTTACTTCTTTACTTTTTTTAACTTCTCAAGTTTTTGACACCGTCATGGTGGTCGGTAAAACAATCCTCTGAATTTAAAGAGCCTTCCACCCTTTTGACTTGATTTTATTTAACTTTTCTCAATCACTATATTTTTGTCTTTCTGATATCGTCCTTGTCAATATATCTCCACTGTCACAAGAACCTCAAAATAGTCTTTAAAAATGGAAATCTCAGACTGCACTGTTTCCCCAATGTAAACTGCATTTGTTGTGTGGTTCATGACCTTGCTGCTGCCTTGAAAAGATTAATGAATCTATACCCCTAGATCCTTTTAAAAGAAGAAAAACTGTATTTCTATAGCACCTTTCATGATGTACTAGCACATTATTGCTAGTGGTACATCATTATTAATGCAAGAAATAAATCAGCCAAATTGAGCATAACAAAATGCCACAAACAAGTACATGATATATGGCAAGATACTCTGTTCCTTAGGATCATGATGGAAAAATAAAGATTGATTAAGACACAATTTCTCTTCTTCAAAATAGTTCCATCAGATTTTGTATATCTGCTTAAGAGTCTGAATAGAACCATGGTCTAAAACATAGCCCATTCAGCAGTGCAACATTCCTAAATTTTCATACTTGTGTTTCTGAGTGGGACCTCGACATACTTTATAACCTTCAATGGAGGTGGGAAAATTTTCGTCAAGATTTCTCCATTTGATCTCTTTCTCCTCGGCAAGTAAGTTACTTCCTTAATCCTCCAGTCAAATGTCACCTCCTCTCGAATTTGCGCTGGAAATTATTTGTCTTTCACAAAAGTAGGTTATTTGCCCCAACTGGTTATGCTAGGATCCATTGGGGAAATGTGCGTGTTCTGATTTGGTACAAGCATGACAACCAGAATATATAAAACATGTTCCTTTCCTTCACACTGTGTCCAATCATACATAAATCCCAAAAGATAAACATATAAATAAGTCTTCCTACTGCATCACGTAAAATAGAGAATGTTTATTCCAATTTGTTGGTTTCCAGGAAGAGGGAACATATTTATTCCAAAAACAGAACCACATAACAAAGGATACTTTATAAAAGGTCTCGTAAGATTGGGAATCTATATATAGATATGTATTAAATTAAGGGGATAAGATTAATGCAGTGGAATAAATAAAGATAATTATTGTCAGTCGAATCATTGTGCCATACAAAAGCAAATTGGCCCTGTGGGAGGATATGGGAAGCAAAGTTACACAAGGAGCAGCTCCAATATGCTATTCAACGGATGTCTGTTTGACTCTGCCAGAGCCCTGCTTCTACTCATTGTTTACATATGGGAAGACACCAAAAGGCTGTAGATTGGGCTGCAGTTGAAGCATGGTTTGATCAGATCAGAAAGCAGCTGTTTTAAATTAACTATCTTTAAAAACGTTGTTTTGCAGCACTGAAATAAATTGTTGCCAATTCTCCTTTTACGTGACCTGGTTGCTGTATGCATCCCAAGCATGCAACTCTAGGTCAATATATGGATAACCTGCTCACCTGGAGCTGAAACCCTCTATACAACAATATCACTGTTCTGGTGGATACCCTCCCAGCATGGACTCTCTTTGATCTGTGCTCTTTTAAAAACATGCTAATTTGAAAAACCTCTGATCATGTTTCTCTGATTAATCGTGGTCACAATCTTTTTTCTATAATCTTAAACAGTCCTGCAATCTTCCAAGATGTTTGCCATTCTTGATTTTGCAAACTTGGATTTTTTTTCACTTCACCACTGTTACTGTTGGTGGCTTCACTGTTCAAACACGTGGCAGTGGTGCTATCTTGAGGAAAGAAGGCTGCCACATGTCCTCAGCTGCTAATGTAAATTTTCACTCCTCTAATATTCTAGCATGTGAACAACTGATCTCTGCATGCACTGGAACAATAATTAGGGAGACATTTTCAGACAGACCTTCTTTACTAGAAACTGCTCATTTGTCTCAGGATAAGAAATGCTTTCTTTTCTCCTTCTTTCCCATCATTTTGCTTCATCAAACCTTTTGTTAATTTATCTTATCAGTCATCTTCCAGTATGTGAGATAGCGATGCAAATATTGTATGCACAATATGTAAATCTCTTCCCCACAGCTCCCTACCTCCTTATTTAAGACTGTACCAGAGCTAAGTGTTGAACTCTAAAGTCACTAACAGTAACAGTCCATAAAAGAGAAACAGAACTGATCTTATTTTTCACAAAAGGACATAAAGTGCTAGAGTAACTCAGCAGGTCAGGCAGCATCTTTGGGGAAAATGGATAAGTGACCTTTCGGGTCGAGACCCTTCTTCAGACTCTCATCTTTTCATTTGTTTACATTCAGGTAAACATGTATGAGAGGGGGTGGTGGTAGACAGGACTCGATGTGGACAAAATGTTCATGGAGATTGTACAAAAACCTATGTATGGCAGCACAGTTAGCAGCTGTAGAGCTGCTGCCTCACAGTGCCAGAGACCCGGGTTCAATCCTGATTATGAATGCGGTCTGTGCGGACTTTGTACATTCTCCCTGTCACGTGGTTTTTCTCCAGGTACATCGGTTTCCTCCCACTTTCCAAAGACGTGCAGGTTTATAGTTAATTGGCTTCTGTAAAATGCTCCTAGTGTGTAGGATGCAAAACTGATGGACCAGTGTACGGGTGTTCATTGGTCGAAGCAGACTAGGTGGGCAGAAGTGCCTGTTTCCATGCTGTACCTCTAAACTAAACTAAACTAAAACGGTGTGACCTGATCAGAATGAGACTAAAAATACAAAGTGGAACAAAATGAAAGAGCTGTAGCAGATGGCGTCTAATCAGACCTTGCTGACTTCTAACCATGGTTGCCTCTGTGGTTCGAAGTAGAAATCACGGAGCACAGAAGGTATTCGGATTAGTTGGAAAAATTCAGCCAAGTAAATGACAGCTTGGCAGTTTTGGCAAGGAATGCATCAGTTACTTCCTCTAAAATATAAAACAAGGTTATATTTCTCAACTTTCCCCAGAGATCTTACACTCAACGTCTCATGTAATGCATAGAAAGTTCTTTGAACAAGAGCAGTTAAAGTTCCTTCTCAAGTATCTCCATGGTATGATTTTGCACACATGGCCCGATGCTGATTTTTTAATAATTTCTTGATTTGAATGATATGCTCTCTGAAATTCTCCTTTAGTGTTGAGCTAAGTGAGGCCAAGGAAATCCCTATTTATACTGGAATGCCTCAGCACTAACATCTGGGCAAATACCATAGGGATAATGTCAGTTGAAGGACTTTTGAAAATGCAGAAAAAAAGGGAGCTAAAATCCATTTAAAATTTACATAATTGCCACACCAGTCCCTCTTTATATTCATCTGACTCAAGCTAATGGACATTCATTCATAACGTATGCAAACATCCACACTGCCCCCCCCACACTACTTTTCTCCACCCTCCCAAGCGTTACTTGAAGTTAGAGAATATAATATCCATACCACTGGGTTGGAAGCTGCCCAAGAAGAATATGAGATGATGTTCCTCCAATTTGAGTTTCCCCTCACTCTGACAATGGAGGAGGCCCAGGACAGAAAGGTCAGTGTTCGAATAGGAAGGGGAGTTAAAGCGTTTAGCAACCGGAAGATCAGGTAGGTCCATTGAAGACCCTGTGAACTATCTTTAATCAGAGTTTATTACACGTTATATCATACTAAATGTTGTAACTTTTATCCTTTATCTGTGCACTGTAGCGGCTTGATTGTAATCGTGTACAAACTTCACTTTGGCTGGATGCAAACAAGAGCTTTTCACTGTACCTCAGAACACATGATAATCATAAACAAAACTAAACAATTCTTCAAACAGTTAATTCTGTCCTTTGTTCCAACCATCTGCTTGTTCAACCCCCCCCCCCCCCCCCCCCCCCCCCCCCCCCCCCCCCCCCAACCTATTACCTGTGTCAATATTACCTGATATGTTTTTGCTTGCCTTTCTCCTTTACCAGCTTTCTTCTCCCCCATCCACAATCAGTCTGAAGAAGGGTCTCAACTTGAAACATCACCTATCCACATTCTCCAGTGATGCTGCCTGGCCTACTGAGTTACTCCAGAACTTTGTGTCATTATGTGTATTATCCAGCAACTGCAGTTCTTTGCTTCTACACTTTGACTACTCCCCTGGGAAATCCTCAAGGTATGCCTACTTGAAGAAGTTCTCCTCCTCTCTCCGACAGGAGTTCTGTGAGACCTTCTCTCAGTGCACCCACTCAGTGATTCCTGTGACTCTACAACCATGTATTGACCCAGATTAACTACCACAGTCATTTGGCTACACTGCCATCATTTTCCTTGTGGCTTTGATTCCAGACCTGCCAGTTCAGACCCAACCCGGATTTCAGGTGCCTGCACTCAATCCACCGCTTCCTGGAACTGTTTTCCTTCCGTACACGGCATTCTACATTGGCCACCATGTGCTAGCAACAGCAGGTCCTCATTCTGACTCTCCCGCAGCTCCATGCCTCACTCGCCCAGATCTGCAATGGACCTCAACATTACTTTATTCTCCTCTGGATTCATGCCTTCAATAAACACTCGCTATCTGGCCAAGGATCACACTTGCCCGACATCAGACTGGTCCCTCTGCCGACTTACCTCAACTCAGCTGTACTATCGACCTCTCACAGGGCACAGGCACAGGATTCGCAGCTGCCCACCATGGAGCGGAGGCTCTCAGTGCCACTGGAAAACCCAGCACCAATGTTAATCACCTCCCCGTTCTCTCCATGGCCGGGATCATCAAAACTGTGCAAAGTACTATTGATACAGAGTCATTATATATTACAGCATAGTTTAATTAGAATACATACAGAGACCATCAAAATGAGTACTGTAGGCTCAAAATCGTAGGCTGAACTGGTGGTGTGGAAACCTGACATGGATTATGGAACAAAACCAGCAGCAAAACCAGACACGGATTAAATCAGCAATATTGTTTGATCTACAAAAACTACCACCACATCCAAACTAAACCACCACTCTAGCTACTTCCAAACCACTCCTACCTATCTTCACCGGCAGGCTGGGCCGGATGATGCTGCCTCCCTGGCCACTTCCAGGCCAGACATAATGACATTGTTGCCAATGCCACTGCAGACCCACACAGCTTTCTAGGCCGATTCCAGGCAGCGCCTGCCACCGCCACAGCAGATGCATACTTGCACTCCAGTCACCCAGGAGCCTCAATTATTGACTCTGCAGATCCCACCAGCAGACCGACACCGGAATTCCAGTCTGAGGGTCTGCTCGCTGCTGGTCGCAACACCACATGGTCTGACTCTCCTGGGTCCTACGCTTCACCCCTCCCACAGGGAACCTCAGTGATGGTAACACTGGGTCCTGCTGCCCTTCCCTTCTTCGAACTATACCACTTCTCCTAACCCCCATGCTTAAAGAGACCATGCAGAGACCACTAGCTCCACAATCATTGGTTCAGTCATCCCTTCCCATCCAAACTGCTTTGTCCCCAAGTGCAACCGGAGCAGATGTAACACCAGTCCTATACCTATTCCATCCAGAGTCTCCAGCAGTCCTTTCAGGTGAGACAGAGGTTCATGGGCCCCTCCTCTCACCTCATCTACTGCATTCAATCGTTCCCGATGAGACCTTCTGTACATCAGCGAGACCAAGCATAAACTCGGCGACCGTTTGGCTGAACATTTAGGCATGGTTTGCCATGGCCTACTGTGCCCAATTGCTAACCACTAACTTCCCTCACAGTCCTAAGTGACCTTTCTGTCCTGGGCATTCGCCATTACCAGAGTGAATCCAAGTCCAGGTCCTGAAATTGAGGAAGATAATTTCTGTTGCATGCAGCTCCATTTTCTCACACTTATCCATGGCATAGAAATAAATCTGGATCAACTGGAAGTTAGAGGGAAGATATAGAAAGCAGCAGATCTGGGAAACGGAGAGGTTTATAAAACCCACTCAACTATAAAAATAAGTAATAGCTGAGAATAACAGTTTGCTTTCACTTATGAAAACTAAGAAGAAGAAATAATGATGAAAGAGGTTAAGAGCAAGTGGTTAACTTGCATGTGGTGAAAACTGTTCTGAAGAAGGGCTCCAAACCGAAATGTTATCTGAATCTTTTCTCCAGACATGCTGCCTGATCCGCTGAGTTGCTCTAGCATCTTGTGTCTATCTTCGGTTAAAGCTGTTGGCAAGAAAGGACTTTGGTGCTACAAAAATAGAGCAAAAGAAGACATGTACACACATAGTGTCTTTTGTGAGCTCAGAATGTGCCAAAGTGCTTTAATATCAGCCAGTGAAACATTTTTGAAGTTTATTTCCGAGTATAATGCAATCTTCAGAGACCCGAACAATGGGCATTGTCAAAACAATGTGCTGCAATCTTCACTTGCAATGCTCCAGTTGGTACAATGAACACTTCTGCACTCAACGTCTTCTTAAGGTAAATTATGTAGTAATCTCTCTTCATGTGGTTGATTGAAGTAAAAATATTAACTGGAACATCAGAGTCAGCTCCTCTACTCTGTGCTCATATCTACCAAAATGACAGAGGGATTCTAGATGTGTTTGAAAAATAAAATCTCTCATAATAACACTTCTTCAAAATTGCATTTGTGTGGGTTAGATGATTAATTCTCTAGCCTCATAATCTAGTTTAATGGAAGAAAGAGAGAAGGAGGTTGTATGGAAAGGGTAAAGAAAGAAATCTGTTCATTAGTAAATGAGCAGTGGCCTCTCAAGGTATGGAAAAGGATTTAAAACTTGGAAGGACTTTACAGAGTCTAATAAATTATCAATGGGAAAGTAAGTGCTGTATAATTGGATCCTTTCAAACTCCCATTAGCAGTTAATTATGCTTGAGTATTCATCCCCGTTCAGTCGAAAACCTTTGAGACCATTGTCTTTTCCAAGTTACCATGGAAAGTTAGATCTTCCGCAAGGGTTTTTCATTGCAGCTAAAATAAATCAGCTAAATCCTTAGCCTTTATTTTAAAGCCAATTAGACAGCTTGGCATATCAGATATATGACTGACATGGTTATTTACTTCAACCTTCAAAATTCAATTTTTTTTCTCTGGAAATATATATTTTTTAAATTCCTGAAGTTTAACTGAGTGAATCAGGGGCACACAGACTGACATTATTGCACATATTTGTAGGAAGGAACTGCGGATGCTGATTTTTACCAAAGATGAACACAAAATGCTGGATTAACTCAGCGGGTCAGGCAGCATCTCTGGAGAAACATCACCTATCCTTTTTCTCCAGGGAGTCTACCTGACCTGTTATATTATTCCAGCATTGTGTGTGTATCATTCCACCTATGCCCTGTAGCCTTTGTGTGAAAAAATTGCCCCCCATGTTCCTATTAAATCTTTCCTTTTCACCTTACACCTATGTTTTCCAATCCTTGATTCCCCTATCCTGAGGAAAAGAACATGTGCATTCACCTCTATTCCCCTCGTGATTTTATACACCTCCATAAAATCACCCCTCAGCTGCCTGTTCTCCGAGGAATAAAGACATACAGTGCGTAACCCCACCCCAATTGCTCACTCCCTTGAGTCCTGGAAACATCCTCATGAATACAGCTTAATGGCATCTTTCTATAGCAAGGTGACCAAAACTAAACAATAGACAATAGACAATAGGTGCAGGAGTAGGCCATTCGGAACCTTCGAGCCAGCACCGCCATTCAATGTGATCATGGTTGATCATCCCTAATCAATGCATTCTCCCCATATGCCCTGACTCTGCTATTTTTAAAAGCCCTATCTAGCTCTCTCTTGAAAGCATCCAGAGAACCTGCCTCCACCGCCCTCTGAGGCAGAGAATTCCACAGACACAATACAACCAGTGCTACCTCACCAAAATCTTGTTCAACTGTATCACAATTCCCTGACAGTTTAGGGGAGACACAAAACACTGCAGATGCCGGGAACGGTGGATTTATGGAATAAGCTTCCAAAAGAAGTGGATGCGGTGTGTACAATTTGAATTGAATGATTTGAAGGGATATAGGCCAGGTGCAGGCAAGTGGAACTAGATTGGTGAGACAACTTGGTAAGCAAGAGCGAGTTAAGTTGTAGGGCCTGTTTCCATGCTATATTGATATATGATGCTGAGATGTTGGAATCTGGAGCAATAGATAATTTGCTTGAGGAACTCAATGGGTCAATCAGCATCGGTGGGGGAAATGAACAGTTAACGTTTCTGGTCAGGACCCTTCATCAGGACTAGAAGAGTAAAGTGGAGCCAGCCAGTATGATGGGGTGAAGAGGAGGGATTGGGCAAAAGCTGACAAGCAATTGATGGATCAAACTGTGGAGGAGTTAATTGGCAGATGGATCGCGAAAAGTGGACATAGCGACCGTGGCCAGGAAGCAATAAGTGGAAGCAGCAAGTGCTGCAGTTGATAGGATCGAAGCATGGAATCAAATAAGGGAGGTGGGGAGGGCAGATGGGAACAATGCAGTAGAGGATCTTTGAAAGAGTGTGTGGTGATGGACAAATGGAGTGAGTGGGGGATGTAAAATAAATTAGGTGCTAGGGAGCTAGGGTTGAAAAGAAGGTTTCATGTGAGAAGACCAGAATATATCAGTCGAAGAGAGAAAGAAACAAAGGGGGAATCAGATTACCTGAAATTGGAAAATTCAATGATCATGCTGCTGGGTTATAGGCTATTCAGGTGGAATCTGAGCTGCTGTGCTTCTTGTTTGCACTTGACCTCACCCTTACAGTGGAAAAATCCAAGAACTAATTCCATCTCTCTTCACACACGTGGTAAATGATTAGTTTTGGACTGAAGGATGATAGAAAATGATGATCCCCTGTGGTCATTACCAGGACCAGTGATTTCATCTACATTTGTGCAGGGATGTGTGAACTTTTGGAAGGGCAATGCATTTTGAGAGCAAAGTTAGTGATGCATGCATGATTCTGCTATTTATAAGTAGAGGCACTGGGTTCCACATCAGTAATATACAGAGGAATGAAACTGAATATATTGTTCTACAGGGAGCTTGTTGAGACGATGATCTGAATGGTTACATTCTGTACAGTAATAATTCTATGATTTTATGATCAATGGGAATTTCTCTGATCTCTACAGAGCAAAATTCCCTCATCTCCAGTTTCATCTCAATAAGTCCCTCCACTCTCTCTATCCTAGTTCACCTCTTTCTGTATATTTTTGTGTGGTCTTGACTGTTTACCTTGGCCTATCGACCACTTCCCACCCAAGATCAGTTTCTCCATGAGCTGTCTAACATTTAGTGTCCTGAAGGTAATGCAGAGTCTGGGTGAATTTGATTGTAAGTTTGAATTCAAGCACTTCTACAAAATAGAAAACCAAGGGAGGAATCAAGGGGTTGAGCAACATCTGTAAGGGGAAATTCATTGCTAACATTTTGGGTCACTGCATCAATTTTTCTGTAGGGTTTCAACCCTGAAACATAGATAAATCCCCCCCCCCCCCCCCCCCCCCCCCCCCCTCTCCCTCCCCCACCACAGAAGTTGCTTGGCCTGCTGAATTCCACCAGCGGTTTGCTTGTTGCTCCAGATACCAGCATCTGCAGTACCCTGTGTCTATCTAATTTGAAAAGGACAACACGATTAATGTTTGACACTCTGAATCTGGATTGGATTCCAGGACACCATAAAAGTAGGGCTCTTTATTCATCTTCGATGCTTGAATGAAATTAGCCTATTAATCAGAGCACAGATGCTAGCCAGGAAGTTCAATCAAGCGTGAAAGGAATCTGAAATTCCAGCACTCCACAATGGAAGTTCTATATTCCACTTCTATCTTTCCACTTCACCTGATTCAGTTCCAAGTCCCTCCATGTACTCTAGTCTATAGAAACCTCTGGATAATTTGTTTAGTGTACGCTGCCAATGATTAATTATGATGTTCCCGTCTGCAAAGCTGATGAGTGACAGCAAAGGCTTTATTGGCTTTAATGCTTTATTGGCTCCTTAACAGGAGGTTCAGGCCTGGGGCTGTGGAAACACCAACAATCGGACAACCCTTTTGATTACTTGTTACGATTGGCACAGTCTCCTGCAGCAGTCTAACACATTTTATTTCGAAACCACAGTAAGACTCTGCTGATCTGGTATTCTTGATATTTTGGTGGTGCTGGACTAGCAGATAATCTGACCTATTGGGTGTTATTCCTATCAATACCCCAAAATGTTTAAAATTCACTTTTCTTAGATATTACATTGTATTATAATGCATTTTTCATCAAATCCACTGTTTAAAAAGCATAAAATGAGACCCTATCAATTTAAAGAGAATATGAACTAGGAGTTGGGTAATTTGAAGGATGCAAGAGCACCAGAGCTCTGGTCAGCAGGAGAGTGTGCGAACCAGGGGAGCAAAAGGAGAGCAGTCAAGCTTTAACCATTGGGATTTCTGTTTAGATGGATGGTGGAATATCAGTTTTACTGTAATTCAGGCAAGAACAGAAAGATTCCTTGCAGCTCCAAAGTTCTCACTTTGTGCAGATACAATTTAAATTGGCATCTTGTGCGGCACAGACAACTTGGGCTAAAGGACATGTTCCTGTGCTGGACTGTTCTATGTTCCATGACCTATGTTCTTGTGTGACCCCAGATCTCAGGCCAAACAAAACAATGAAGAGAAGGGCCTGTCCCACTTGGCCGTCATTTGCGCGTAATTTACGCAACATTATTTACGCGTCATGATGCACGATGCGCTCGTCGTGACATGCACGTGATGCACGCATGGTACGCATTACGCGTGCATGGTGTGTGATGACACAGGCAGTGACGCGCGGCGTTGCAGGACTTCGTGATGTACAAATTTTTTGCGCGACATCTGCGTGGCACGCAAATGACGGCCAAGTGGGACAGGCCCTTGACTCTTTTGCATCCGTGCCTCTCTTCTAGGTCTGCACTCTTAATACCATGGATTTTTAACCTCTATTGACCAGCAACTTGAACCTTCACTAATCTGATTCCACCTATCACCCATTAGCATCTGCCTCTATCCTTACCCCATCCCCATTTCCCCATAAACTGGCTTCATCTGCCTACTTTTTTTTTTCAACTTTTCACCTACCAGTCTTTGTATCACCCCTCCCTCTCACTTCTATGTAATAATTATCTAGCCTTTACCCTCTCAGTCTTAATGGAGGGTCTCAAACTAAAACATCAACCATTCCTCTACCTCCACAGATGCATCCTGACCTGTTGAGTTTTTCCAGCAGTTTCTACTTTGTTCCAGACTGCAGCATTGGCAATGTCATGTCTCTATTGGCAATGTCATGTCCCTCCATCGAAAGCATCAACTTGAGGTGCTGCTTCAAGGCAGCAGCATTGAATATCCAGGATCCCCACCATCCCGCCATAAGCTCTTCTCACTACTACCATCGGGCAGGAGGTACATAAGCTTGAATTGTAAATGAAGAGAGAGAGAGATGCAGAGGGAAAGATGTTAAGGAAAAGACTTCCAGAGCTTATAAACAAAAGTAATCAGGAATGTGCAAAAGACCAGAATTGGTGGGGGACAGTAATCCTAAAATTGTACTGCTGGATAATGAGTGAGGGAAGTATGCAGGAGCTTTGAGGAGTAAATGGCAGTGATCTGCAAAATAGGAAATAATTATATTGGTATTGGTATAGGCTTTGGTTATTATTGTCAAAGAAACCCAGATACAGTGAGAAACATTATTTTATGTGCTCTCCAGGAAATTAATGCATACATGATTACAATCAACCCATGCAGTAGTATATCAGATAATGCAAAAAAAAGAAACGGAGCGCAGAATATAATGTTACAGAGTAAAAGCAGATTAAAAAAGTGCAAGGGTTGCAATCAGGTAGTTTGGGAGATCGGGAATATATTCCTACTTCATGAGAGAACCATTGAAGAATATGATAACAGCAGGGAAGAAGCTGTTTTTGAATCTGATGGTATGCAATGGGGTTTCTTCTGTAAAGACATAAGGGTTGCCTGAATTTTTCAAGATACAAACGATAGGTGTTTTTAAAGTAGTTGAAATCCATGGATAGGTAGAATCATTTACAATACTCGAACAGTTGTAGGGATAGGGACAGTAAAGGAAATTGAGAGGACAGGAGGTTTGTGAGAATCAACTTAATGGAGATGGACATGGCTCATGCATAAGATGATCCTAGACAGTAGGAGGGGGTATGAAGTAAGCTGTTGTTAAAACACAACTAATTAATTAATATTGTTCCAAGAAACTGGTATAAGCTATACAGTTTGTGATGCACTCCTTCCACTGATTATGTCGGGCTGCTGTTTGCACCAGACTCCTGGACTCCAGGTTCTCAGTGGCATCTAGTATCCTCCTTTTCCACTTTGAATGAGCATGGGCCAGAGATTCTGAAGATTCAACAGAGTTGTTTATTTTTCTTCAAAAAGGCTTTAAGCACATACTTGATGCTGTTTTCCTCTGTTTAACTTCCCATAATATAACTCAGAGTGCTTTCTTGGGAGTCTGCATAATGTAGGTGACTGAGGGAGAGCAAGGAAATGTTGAGTTAGGAGAGAATGCTAAAGTTGTTTTGGTTCTCCTTGCAGTGGATTGGGAGTATTTAAAGAGGTAACTGCATATGTTTAGGCATGGGGGGCATAGACAGATAGGAATCAATGCACCTTTTAGACCAGGAGTGTTGTACCAGGTTTAAGGCATTTTTTCAACAACCTTCTGTTTCCACTGAAGCAAACAATGTGTTGGCATATTGAAGTCAATATGAATTTCATCATTGATATCTTTCTCCACTGGGAGGTAGAAGGGGTTCACGGTTTCCAGAATCTTTAAGATTCATGAAGCCTTTTTGTCAGCAGGTTAGGACAGGTTGCTATAGAACCTTTGCCTTGGGAATGGTGAAAGTAAGACCTACCCTCTCCTATACTTCAGTGATGGTTTGGATCTGAGCCTTCAGGTGTGTACGAATGCACCTGTCATTTACAGAAAATCATTGCCAAGGTCCTCCTTAACCACCTCCCCACAATGGTCGAAGGGCTGCACACTGAATTGCAGCATGGATTCTGTCCATTTAGAAGCACAGTACTTGGCCTTTATGACCTCCGTCAAGCCTTTGATTCCATCTACAGGAAAGAACTGTGGCATACTCTCTTCAAATTTAGTGTGCCTCACAATGGCATACAAACCTTGATCTTAATTATGGTTATGGCAGATACAACCAGAGAAGAACCATTCCTGTCAAGGCTCTATCATTGCCCCAACACCTCCCCAATTCTTCACAGTACAGTGTTGCACCTCACATTAACTGCCTCCACAGAGGAGTGAGCTACTGTTTAGAACTAACAGGAAACTATTAATTCTATGGTAATTACACACCAGAATTGGATTAATAATGCTGCTCTGATTGTATAGGCCAGTTAAAATAGCCAAAAAGAATTACCTACCACAGGAATTTGTTTTTTAAATGTTGCTATTATGCAGCACCTGATTTTCTTCTAAATATGAAATATAAATTTAACTGGTCTCTTTACGAATCTGTTTAATTTATTAAATACTGCATTCACTTTGTCTTCTCAAAGCCTTGCACTCAACACAGTAGGAGCACGGGCTCCACAGTACTTGGAGAGGCTGGAAAACCGAAAAATGCTGTTTAATGTTGGTCCATCTGGCACCCAGTTTGCCACTGGATTCCTTCTTTCCTTTTCCAAACCCACAGTTCTTATTTCATAGTGCGCAGAGAAATGAATGTTTCCTGTGGAATTTTCTTTCAAAATAATCAAATCAGCAGTAGAGCAGTTGTGTTGGGCGAGTGGGGAGCAAAATTAATTGCAGAGAGTTGTTCGCGAACCACTCCGATGAAGTAAACACTGCCCTTTTATGGCGACAGGCAACAGCAGATGGATCGTGTCTGTGATACATTTGCAGAACAGATGGAATATGTTGTAAATGAGTTTCATTCTAAACTCTCCCTGTGGACCAAATTCACCTCGAATGTTAGATAGGTCGGACTGTTCTCATGGTTCACTTGACATCTGTACTTGATACTTGAGCAAACATTATTTATCCCAATGGATTCCGCTCCACTATGAAGCTTTACTTCCTCACTTCTTCTTCAACCCCATCAGATATTTATCAGTTATGTTGATTGTTGAGGTTAGGGGATTGCAGTCAGTGTTGAGAAGGTCATTTCGAAGATGTAGGGAGGTGAGGAAATATATGAGTGACAGAAAAACTCTTCAAACGTAAAAGAGAATGCCAAATCAGCAATAATGATCACAGAAAAAATACTCAGATTGATTGCATAAACATTTGTATAGAAACAACAAAGAAAAATTATATATATCTCTGGAGATAATCTTTCCTATATTGTGGAGTTGGAAGATGTCATATCAATGTTATAGGAACATTTGAAACAATTTTCTAGGAAAGGGACTTGGGTTGAATTAACAATAGGGGAACCAGAAGGCAGCCGAGGTGGAAGAGGAAGAAAATCAGGGCAGGGAAATCTGGAAACAAGCGGCGAGAGCTCAGGAAACAGCTGTAAAGCAAGGAGCAAATAGACGGTGAAAGGAAATTGCAGGGAGGCGAGAAAAGGGAGAAAGAAAGAAGTGAGATGGGAACAAAGGATGGTGGGTGGATGGAAATAGGTGGGAGAGAATCAGATGTGGAGGTGAGAGTAAATTGATATTGGTTTATTATTGTCACATATTCTAAAGTACCACGCAAAACATTGTTTTGCACACAATCCACAGCAACATCTGGAGATGTTTTATAGATAACATATGTAGCAGTATAATATAGATAAATGTGAGGTTATCCACTTTGGCGGTAAAAACAATGAGGAAAGATTGAAAAGACTAGGCTTATATTCACTGGAATTTAGAAGGATGAGGGGGTATCTTATAGAAACATAGAGAATTATCAAAGGACTGGACAAGCTACATGCAGGAAAAATGGCCCAATGTTGGGCGAGTCCAGAATAAAGGGGGGATCATTTAAGATTGAGGTGAGAAAAAAAATGTCACCAGAGAGTTGTGAATTTGTGGAATTCCCTGCCACAGTGGGCAGTGGAGGCCAAATCATTGGATGGATTTAAGAGAGAGTTAGATAGAGCTTTAGGAACTAGTGGAATCAAGGGATATGGGGAGAAGGCAGGCACGGGTTATTGATTGGGGATGATCAGCCATGATCACAATAAATAGGGTTATTGATTGGGGATGATCAGCCATGATCACAATAAATAGGCTCAAAGCAGACCTAAAGTGTTTCTTTATAACACTTGTCCCTATACCTCTTCTCTCACTTCCAAGCAGTAACCCCAGCAACCATTCCAGGTGTGAGACAGAGGTTCATGTGCACCTTTTCCAACCTTGTCTACTACATTCAGTGCTACTGACATGGTCTCATTTACATTGGTAAGACCAATTCTAGATTAGGCATCCTTTTGCCCAACCCTTACCCTCTCTCTGCCAAGGCCTGCTGGAGCTCCCGGTTGGTAATCATTTTAACTCTGCTTTTCCATTTCCTTTCCGTCCTTTTTGCCCTTGGTCACTTGTATGGATGGCCAGAACGAGGCCACATGGAAACTGGAAGAACTGCATCTCGTATTCTACTTTGGTCGCTAACATACAACCATATGAGCATTAACATTCTCCAATTTTAGGTGCCATTTTGCTACTTTTTCTTCTTTCATATGTTCATCTCGCATCCCTGGATCCCCCATTTCCCTTGTGTCCTCTCTTTTCCACACTCCTTTCCCCTTCTACTCAAATGCCTCCCTCTGTCTTTACATTTCACTCCTCCTCTTCTTTCCTAATCTGACATCCTTTTGACTTTGTTTTATCTCTAACTTTTGTAACTTACTCCACCCATCTGCCAATTACCTTTCCTCACCTGTATCCACCTACCATATCATCCATCTCTCTTTTTCAGCTTTCCAATCAGTTTGAAGAAGGGGACCAAACAAAACCTGACTATTGCCTCCACAGTTTCTACCTGACCTACTGAGCTCATGTTGTTTGTTCTTTTACTCAACATGTCAATGAACACAGCTTAATCACATCCTTGCTATTGCATGACAACCAGAACTGCACTCAATACTCCAGCTCCATTTTAACCAACCATTTGTACGACAGGACCATAGACAATAGACAATAGATAATAGGTGCAGGAATAGGCCATTCGGCCCCTCGAGCCAGCACTGCCATTCCCTGTGATCATGGCTGATCATCCACAATCAGTACCCCGTTCCTGCCTTCTCACTATTTTCCCTTACTTCGCCATCTTTAAGAGCTCTATCTAGCTCTCTATTGAAAGCACCCCGAGAATTGGCCTCCACTGCCTTCTGAGGCAGAGAATTCCACAGATTCACAACTCTCTGGGTGAAAAAGTTTTTCCTCATCTCCATTCCAAATGGCCTACCCTTCATTCTTAAACTGTGGCCCCTGGTTCTGGACTCCCCCAACATCGGGAACACGTTTCCTGCCTCTAGCATGTCCAATCCCTTAATAATCTTATATGATTCAATAAGATCCCCTCTCAACCTCCTAAATTCCAGAGCATACAAGCCCAGCCGCTCCATTCTATCAACATATGACACTACCGCCATCCCGGGAATTAACCTTTTGAACCTACGCTGCACTCCCTCAATAGCAAGGATGTCCTTCTTCAAATTCGTAGAACAAAACCGCACACAATACTCCAGGAGTCCTGTACAACTGCAGAAGGACCTCTTTGCTCCTATACTCAACTCCTCTTGTTATGAAGGCCAACATGCCATTAGCTTTCTTCACTGCCTGCTGTACCTGCATGCTTACTTTCAGTGACTGATGAACAAGAACCTCCAAATCTTGTTGTACTTCCCCTTTTACCAATTTAACACCATTCAGATAATAATCTACCTTCCTGTTTTTGCCACATGTGGATAACCTCACATTTATCCACATTAAATAGCTGTGGTCCCAGCACCGAGCCTTGCGCTACACCACTAGCCACTGCCTGCCATTCTGAAGGGGACCCGTTAATCACTACTCTTTGTTTCCTGTCTGCTAACCAATTTTCTATCCATGTCAGTACCCTACCCCCAATACCATGTGCTCTAATTTTGCCTACTAATCTCCTAAGTGAGACCTTGTCATATGCTTTATCAAAGTCCAGGTACACTACATCCACTGGCTCTCCATTGTCCATTTTCCTAGTTACATCCTCAAAAAATGAGGATTAGTCAAGCATGATTTCCCTTGGTAAATCCATGCAGACTTGGACCGATCCTGTTACTACAATCCAAATGTACCGCTATTTCATCTTTTAAAATTGACTCCAGCATCTTCCCCACCACCGATGTAAGGCTAACTGGTCTATAATTCTCTGTTTTCTCTTCCCAGCTCTTCTTAAAAATTGGGATAGCATTAGCTACCCTCCAATCCACAGGAACTGATCCTAAATCTATAGAACATAGAAAATGATCACCAATGCATCCACAATTTCTAGAACCACTTCCTTAAGTACCATGGGATGCAGACCATCAGGCACTGGTGATTTAACAGCTTTCCATCCTATTAGTCTACCCAACATCCCAACTCTAGTGCCCAATGCCTGAGCCAATGTAAGCAAGTAAACCATCTATCTTCCTTACCACTTGCCTCTCTATGTTGCCACTTACATGGATCTATGTACCTGTACTCCAATGTTTCACAGTTCAATTACACTACCAATGCCTCTGCCATTCACTATATCCTGCCCTGGTTTATCCCCCACAATGCATAATTTTGCACATGTCTGACTTAAATTCCACCAGCCATTCCCATGCCTGTTGCTGTAACCTTAAACAACCTGCTTCTCATCCACTGTACCACCAGGTTTGGTGTCATCTGCAAAGTTATGAAGTACACCACCTACATTTTCTTCCAAATGATTCATAGAGGTGAAGTACAATAAAAGGCCCTGCACTGATCCATGTGACACACACATTGTGGTTACAGATCACCATTATAAAAAGGAACCATCCACTGCCAACTTCTATTTCCTACCACCGAGCAAATTTTGTGTCTAATGTCACTTCACCCTGGATCTCATGTATTCTAATCATCTACAATATGAGACCTTGCCACGTGCTCCGGCAAAGTTCATGGAGACAACATTCACAACCCTGGCCTCATCAATCCTCTTAATTCTCAAAAAATACAATCAAATATGTGCGGCACAAACTCCCATGAACATAGATATTTACCTGTAATTTACCTGCATTACATTCTTGAATAGCCAAGCACAAATTCCCTTCTTGAGAGGTCCATCTCGCTCAGAACCCTTTTGCTTTTAATGTAGGTATTTTATTTATTTAATCCGACGTGCCAAAAATATTTCACAGCTCCTTTTTGCAGTTCTAATTTCCCATGAATTATTTCCTACTTTTTTAAAGGAGGGGAGGAGAAAGCTAGAAGTGGGGAGAGGCAGGACAAAGTATGCCAGGTAATATGTGGGTGCAGGCAAAAGGTTTTTTTTTTGTAAACAATATTCCTCTACCTCTCCCTGCCTGTGCTTCCTTTGAGACTAGTCCTAACCTCGACCTTCCCATCAGACCTTCCGTTTGCTTGTATTCTGGCTCTCATCCAGCTGAAACTTTAGTGCATACTCTCCCATGTAGCATTAGCGAAACTCCCTGCAAATACCTCTATTTTCTATTTTTCAGGTTCTGATGAAGAGTCCCTGACCTAAAAAATTAACTCTCCATAGATGTTGCCTGATCAGCAGTTTGTGCCTCATTTAATGCAATCTTTTTAGAATCTAGTTAATTTTGGGGTTGTGGTTTGCTAGAGACCACATGAGATTTCTTTAAAAGTCAACCATATAAAAATGCCTGGAATTATATATGTCTACATGTCAGGCTGTTTAAGCAGCCACTTCCCCTTTAAAGGCATTAGTGAAGCAGATGGATTTTTTTCAATTATCCAAAAGTTACATTTAAAGATTCCAACTTAATCACAATATAATGGTACTTCAATTTATGAATCTAGATCACCAGTCCAATTATATATGTACTGTACTACCATCATGCTGTACTGACCTTCCTAAACACAGCACCGTCAAAAAATAGACAATAGACAATAGACAATAGGTGCAAGTAGGCCATTCGGCCCTTCGAGCCAGCACCGCCATTCAATGTGATCATGGCTGATCATCCCCAATCAGTAACCCATTCCTGCCATCTCCCCGTATCCCCTGACTCCGCTATTTTTAAGAGCCCTATCTAGCTCTCTTTTGACAGCATCCAGAGAACCTGCCTCCACTGCCCTCTGATGCAGAGAATTCCACAGACTCACCACTCTCTGTGAGAAAAGGTGTTTCCTCGTCTCCGTTCTAAATGACTTACTCCTTATTCTTAAACTGTGGTCCCTGGTTCAGGACTCCCCCAACATCGGGAACATGTTTCCTGCCTCTAGCATGTCCAAGCCCTTAACAATCTTATATGTTTCAAAGAGATCCCCTCTTATCCTTCTAAACTCCAGAGTGTACAAGCCCAGCTGCTCCATTCTCTCAGCATATGAGAGTCCCGCCATCCCGGGAATTAACCTTGTAAACCTACGCTGCACTCCCTCAATAGCAAGAATGTCCTTCCTCAAATTAGGGGACCAAAACTGCACACAATACTCCAGGTGTGGTCTCACTAGGGCTCCGTACAACTGCAGAAGGACCTTTGCTCCTATATTCGATTCCTCTTGTTATAAAGGCCAACATGCCATTCACTTTCTTTACTGCCTGCTATACCTGCATGCTTACTTTCATAGACTGATGCACAAGGACCCCCAGATCCCGTTGTACTTCCCCTTTTCCCAACTTGATGCAATTTAGATAGTAATCGGCCTTCCTGTTTTTGCTACCAAAGTGGATAAACTCATATTTTTCCACATTAAACTTCATCTGCCAAGCATCTGCCCACTCCCCCAACCTGTCCAAGTCACCCTGCATTCTCATAGCATCCTCCTCACAGTTCATACTGCCACCCAGCTTTGTGTCATCTGCAAATTTGCTAATGTTACTTTGAATCCCTTCATCCAAATCATTGATGTATATTGTAAATAGCTGCGGTCCCAGCACCGAGCCTTGCGGTATCCCACTAGTCACTGCCTGCCATTCTGAAAGGGACCTGTTAATCCCTACTCTTCGTTTCCTGTTTGCCAACCACTTCTCTATCCATGTCAGCACTCTACCCCCAATACCATGTGCCCTAATTTTGCAGACTAATCTCCTATGGCAACTTATCAAATGCTTTCTGAAAGTCCAGGTACACTACATCCACTGGCTCTCCCTTGTCCATTTTCCTAGTTACATGTTCAAAAAATTCCAGAAGATTAGTCAAGCATGATTTCCCCTTTGTAAATCCAAGCTGATTCTGACCGATCCTGTTACTGCTATCCAAATGTGCGGCTATCTCATATTTTATAATTGACTCCAGCATCTTCCCCACCACCGATGTCAGGCTAACTGGTCTATAATTCCCCGTTTTCTCTCTCCCGCCTTTCTTAAAAAGTGGGATGGCATTAGCCACCCTCCAATCCACAGGAACTGATCCTGAGTCTATAGAACATTGGAAAATGATCACCAATGCATCCACAATTTCTAGAGCCACTTCCTTAAGTACCTTGGGATGCAGACCATCAGGCCCTGGGGATTTATCAGCCTTCAGACCCATCAGTCTATCGAACACCGTTTCTTGCCTAATGTGGCCACTACTATATCACGAAGATTGTTTGTGTCCTCCTTGGTGAAGACAGATCCAAAGTACCTGTTCAACTCATCTGCCATTTCCTTGTTCCCCATAATAAATTTACCTTTTTCAGTCTTCAAGGGGCCAACTTTGGTCAACTCATTTTGTCCTCTTCACATACCTAAAGAAGCTTTTACTATCCCGCTTTATATCCTTGGCTAGCTAACCTTCGTACCTCATCTTTTCTCCCCGTATTCTCCCCGTATACAGAAAATGCAATATTTTCTGTATACTCTTCTGCCAGAATGCAATCCATTCTTTATTCCCTCTCTGAGATTGTTGCCTTTTCGAAGTATGATCCTCTGTTGTGCAATGCTTCCTTAGCACTTCCTCCTGACAGTGCAGCACTTTGTCAGTGGTGCCTCCCTGGCAATTCAGCCCTGCCTCGGTAATGACTCTCTGATAATGCAGCACTTCCTTCATCTTCTGATTATGTAGTATTCACTCCAAACTGCCTGTGTGATAGGGTCATAACCGCAGGACCAGCCACACCTCCATCCCCCACCAGGAGGGTTTTAAAGCCCTCCGTTTCTTCCTCGACAGCAGAACCAGCCACACCTCCATCCCCCACCAGGAGGGTCTTAAAGCCCTCCTTTTCTTCCTCGACCGTAGAACCAGCCAATTTCCATCCACAAATACACTTCTCCACATAGCAGAGCTGGTCCTTACCCTCAACAACTCCTTCGATTCCTCCCACTTCCTCCAGATCTAAGGCATAGCTATGGGCAATCTCATGGGCCCTAGCTATGCCTGTCTCTTTGCAGGGTATGTCAAACAATCCCTGTTCCAAGCATACACTTGCCCTATACCCGAAACCTACCTCCGCTACATTGACAACTGCATTGGTGCTACCTCCTGCACCCATGCAGAATTAACTGACTTCAAATACTTAACCACTAATTTCCATCCTGCACTCAAATTCATTTGGACCATCTCCGACATGTATGGGGCAAGATGGCGGCGCGACCGGAGCTCGCAGCGACCTCTCCCAGTGAAAGTTCAGTGTATTCGTGGATTTTTGGAGCGAGTGGTGTGTACGAAGAGTGTGTGTACGTGCGTAAGTACGAGCGGCAGGTTCTTTTAAAAATCGGCAGCAAGGCTTCTTGTTGCGACCTTACTTTGCGGAGCGTCCTGGTGGAGCTGAGACTTCTGCGTCGCGTAGGCCCACGGAGGTGCGCAGGCCCACGGAGGCGCGCAGGCCCATGGAGAGCCGCTGCACCCGCACCCGCACCTGGAATAACGCTGGTGGGGAAACATCGCAAGCGGTGTAGTAGAGGGCAGAAGCGGGGGAAATGCGCAGGAGCCTACGCTAGGCTAAACGCGAACCCTCACAAACCGGCAGTGCCTACAGTCATGCTGGCAAATGTCCGCTCCCTCGACAACAAGATGCACTACCTCAGAGCGTGGAGAGCCTCCCAACGAAGCGTGAAGAACTGCTGTGTCTACATCCTAACGGAGACCTGGCTGAATCAGAACATCACAGACGCTGCGATCCAGTTGGAGGGACTTATGCTATACAGAGCTGATAGAGTAGCTTCGCTAGCTGGTAAGGCAAGGGGAGGGGGGCTGGCTGTGTATGTGAACAGATCATGGTGCCGGGATGCTGTGGTGATTTCCACTTACTGCTCACCCCACGTGGAGCTAATGACTGTGAAATGCCGACCCTTCTACTTACCCAGGGAACTAACAGCTGTCCTCATAACCGCTGTCTATGTACCACCGAGCGCGGATGTGAAGGATGCTATGACAGTGCTCTACAACAACATCAGTGAGCAGCAGAGGGAACATCCAGATGCTTTCTTCATGGCAGCTGGGGATTTCAACCAGGCAAGTCTTACATCTGTTCTGCCTAAATTCTACCAGCATGTGAACATTGCAACCAGGGGGAAGAACAAACTAGATCTGGTGTACACCAACATTAAAGATGCATATAAAGCAGCCCCCCTCCCTCATATCGGCAACTCTGACCACTTAGCGGTCATGCTCACACCTGCATACAGACCCAGGGTGAAACAGGACAGGCCAACGGTCAAAGAAGTCAGAACATGGCCACAGGGAGCTACGGCAGCACTACAAGACTGTTTTGAAACCACACAGTGGGCCATTTTCAGAGAGGCAGCAACAGATGACAGTGGCATCAACCTCCAAGAATATACAGAATCCGTCATCGCATACATCAATAAATGTATTGAGGATGTAACGGTGGTAAAAACCATCAGGAGGCGTGCCAATCAGAAACCTTGGCTAACTGGGGAAGTGTGTTCCCTACTGAGAATCCGGAATGCGGCATTCAAATCTGGGGACAACGAAGCATACAAACTGGCAAGGGGTAACCTATCCCGGGGGATCAGGGAAGCGAAGAGGCTGTACGGACAAAAACTCAATAGCCACTTCGCAAATGACAAAGACACACGTCGCTTGTGGCAGGGATTTCAGACCATCACTGACTACAAGCCCCCCCCCGCTGCGGATATGCCAAAACAACCCCTCCCTACCAGATGAACTGAACGAGTTCTACACACGGTTTGAGGTTAAAAACAGCACCCAGACACGTGCACTACTGCCATCTCCCAGTGACCAGTCGCTCAGGCTGTCCGCAGCCAGAGTTAAAAAGGCCTTTGCCAGCGTCAATCCACGCAAAGCTGCAGGGCCGGACAACATTCCTGGATGCGTTCTAAGAGACTGTGCCGAGCAACTGAAAGATGTCTTCACAGACATTTTTAACATCTCACTCAGCCAGGCAGTAGTGCCCAACTGTCTTAAAAGTGCCACCATCGTCCCTGTCCCGAAGAAACCAAAACCAGCCTGCCATAATGACTTTCGACCAGTGGCCCTAACACCCATTGTAATGAAGTGTTTTGAGCGACTAGTTATGCAGCACATCAAAAATAGTCTACCTGCCGACCTAGACCCACTGCAGTTCGCCTACAGAGCCAACTGATCCACAGAGGACGCAGTCTCAACAACACTGAACCTCGTATTGTCACATCTCGATTGGAAAAATACCTATGCCAGGATCCTCTTCATAGACTTCAGCTCTGCTTTCAATACAATCATTCCGCAGCAGCTGGTGGTGAAGTTGGAGCTATTGGGGGTTGATGCTGGCACATGCAACTGGGTCCTGAACTTTCTGTCGCAACGGCAGCAGACAGTCAGGGTGGGCAGTAGGACATCAAAAACCATAGCCGTGAGCACTGGCTCACCTCAAGGCTGTGTCCTAAGCCCCCTTCTGTTTAGTCTGCTGACACACGACTGTACTGCCAGACTCAATAACAACTTCATCAACAAGTTCGCTGATGACACAACAGTGGTGGGTCTCATCAGTGACAATGATGAATCGGCGTACAGGATGGAGGTGGAGCTGCTCACAGGTTGGTGCAAATCCCACAACCTCATTCTTAACGTGGGAAAAACTAAGGAGATGGTGGTTGACTTCAGGAGGGCGGGGAAACAACACCATACACCTCTGCACATCGACGGAGCTGATGTGGAAAGGGTCAGCAGCATGAAGTTCCTAGGACTACATCTGTCTGATGACCTGACGTCCACGGCCAACACCACAGCTCTGGTCAAGAGAGCCCAGCAGCGACTTCACCCTCTCTGAAGACTACGTAAAGCAGGCCTCCCCACTACACACCTACGGACTTTTTATAGGGGGACTGTCGAGAGCACACTGACCTACAGCATCACTTCCTGGTTCGGGAGCTGCAAGGCGTACGAACGGCACCAACTAGACAGGATAGTGAAGACCGCCAGCAGGATTATTGGTGCTCCGCTCCCCTTCCTGCTGGACATATACAGGAAGAGATGTATCAGCAGAGCCATCTCCATCATCAAAGACCCTTACCACCCATCGCATGACATTTTCTCCATCCTCCCATCTGGGAAGAGGTACAGGAGCATTAGCTGCAAAACCAGCAGGATGCTCCTCAGCTTCTTCCCACAGGCTATAAGACTGTTAAATGGACTTTGCCCCCTGCCAAGTATCGCGCACAAACCCCCACACTGCAGCAGAGCCACTGTTGTGCCGCTGCCGGTCGGAACGGCTGTTGAATGTTTAGTAGAGTGTTAAATTTGTTCATGATACATGTATTTTTTATTTCTATTTATTTTTCATGCACACTGAATGGACACTGGTTGAGCAACGTTTTTTTTGTTTCCTCTGGGTATGCGAATACTCAGGAAATGACAATAAAGATATACAATACAATACAATACAATCTCCCTACCATTTCTAGATCTCACCGTCTCCATCACAGGAAACAGACTATTGACCAACATCTACTACAAACCTACTGACTCCCATAGCCATCTTGACTACACTTCTTCCCACCATGCTTCCTGTAAAGACTCTATCCCCTACTCTCAATTCCTCTGTCTATGCCGCATCTGCGCCCAGGTTGAGGTGTTCCATACCAGGGCATAGGAGATGTCCTCATTCTTTAGGAAATGTGAGTTCTCCTCTTCCATTAGGGATGAGGCTCTCTCTATGGTCTCCTTGATATCCCACAGCTCTGCTCTTACTCCCCCTCCTCCCATTCGTAACAAGGACAGAGTCCCCCTTGTCGTCACCTTCCACCCCATCAGCCGTCTCATAAAGCATATAACCCTCCAACATTTTTGCCACCTCCAACGGGATCCCACTACTGGCCACATCTTCCCATCTCCACCCCTTTCTGCTTTCCGCAGGAACCGTTTCCTCCATAACTCCCTGGTCAACTTGGCCTTTCCCACCCAAACCATCCCTCCCCAGGTACTTTCCCCTGCAACCGCAGAGTTGTAACACCTGTTGCTTTACCTCTGCCCTCGAACCCATCCAAGGCCCCAAACAGTCTTTCCAGGAGAGGCAGAGGTTCACTTGCGCCTCCTCCAACCTCATCTATTGCATCCGCTGTTCCAGGTGACAACTTCTCTACATCGGCGAGACCAAGAGCAGGCTCGGGAATCATTTCGCTGAACACCTCTGCTCAGTCCGTCTTAACCTAGCTGATCTCCCGGTGGCCCATCCCCCATCACTTCAATAGCCCCTCCCAGTCCCAATCTGACCTTTCTGTCCTGGGCCTCCTTCCATTGAGGCCCAGTGCAAATTGGAGGAATAGCACCTCATATTTCACTTGGTTAGTTTACACCCCAGCGGTATGAACATTGACTTTTCTAACTTGAGATAGCTCTCCATCCCCTCTCCATCCCCTCCCCTTCCCAGTTCTCCCACTAGTCTGACTGTCTCCGCCTACATTCTATCTTAATCCCGCTCCCTTCCCTGACATCAGTCTGAAGAAAGGCCTCGGCCCATTTCATCCCTCCAGAGATGCTGCCTCACCCGCTGAGTTACTCCAGCATTTTGTGTCTGCCTGGGTGATAGTGAAGCTTTTGCAGAGTCTGGCAGACTCTGTATTACTACAATGCTCTCTCAGCTTTTGAGGATGCAGCTTTCTTTCAATCTTGTCCCTCATTCAATGCTGTGCTGATATCTACCAGATGATAAACTCAAGCCTAGGAATGGCCAAATGCCTGCCATAGCCACAAGCCCACATATTATTCCATGACTGCCATTGCAAGCGTGTGTTAATTTGATGATGGTGGTTCAGGCTTGAATGATGATGTTCATTTCAAAACAGTTGTAACAATTGTATCACCCTTCCCCCTACTTAATGCTCTCCACTTTATTCTAGAGGATGTGATATCTCCTGAGAATGTATTATATTCAATCAGTGCATGCATTGTATATCTTTCCATTAGCATTGCGATTATAAGTCATAGTTATAAGTTATGTCATAATGCAGAACAGCTGGCCTCCTCTTATTACCCAAGGAGAGAAACAACTCTAGAAATGTTGAAACCTCTAGTTTTGGCATGAAATCTAATAGGATGTTCTCAGAAGTTTCCCTAGACCTGCGATATGTAACTTATCTTCCTCGAGCAATTTGCCAAGACAATTGCTTCACCCTATATTTCTAATCAGTTTACGGGAGTGAATCCAGATCTGCTGAGATTCTCGATTTTGTTGTGAGAAAAGATTACACCGGTCCAAAAAGGATTAATTGGCAGTGGTCAACTGTTAGCCCAGATGTCCTATAGTTTGACATGACATCTTCAGCAGCTTTCCACTCCTTGTCCGGAGCAAGCTACCAGTGACCATATGTTGAGAGACGGCTATCACAGGCAAGGAGGAGATGGGGAATTCATGTATTTGGGGATAATGATTGAAGCAGGCTTAGTAGCAACTTTCAAGAAGCAATTGGTTACACATGTGAAAAAGATTTTAAAAATGTCTGCAAGGATGTGGGGAAAGATCAGAGAGACCCACTGGGCTGCTTTTACAACAAACAATCACAATAGGCCTAAGGAGGTGGATCCTAGCTCAAAACCCACTATTTTGAATGACAGTTTTTCAAGATCTAAAGATCATGTGCATAAATGGAATAAAGCAGACATTTTTAGAAATACTGGACAAAGTGGGCTGAGGGGTAACTGTCTCATAGAGAGGGTGATGCATTTATGAAACAAGCTACCAGAGGAAATAGTAGAGGTGGGTACGATTACAAAACTTAAAAGGTAATCTGTCTCATCAATGGATCATTTATTCACATAAGCAAGACCAAGTGTAGACAAGGATACTGTTTTGACAAACCTTTTCTATCGGTCTACCAAGGCCTGCTCAATGTTGCTAACCATTAAATTAATATTAAAACAGTACGCCTTCCCATTCCAACCTTTCTTTCCTGGTTTCCCAGAGAGAGGTTCCATATAAACTAGAGGAACAGCACCTCACAATTGCCTTGGGTAGCTTACAGCACAATGATTTAAACACTGAATTATCCAATTTAAAAAAACTAAAGCATAGAACAGAGCAGCACAGGATTGGGCCTTTTGGCACACAATGTTTGCGCCAACAGATCCCATCTGCCTGTATCTGATCCATACCCATCTAATCCCTGTACTACCATGTGCCTATCTAAAAGCCTTTAAATGTTGCTATTATATCTGCCTCCACCACCATGTCTGGTTATGCATTCTAAATCCCCACCACTCTGTGTAAAAAAACTTGTCCGACACATCTACATTAAATTTTCCCCCTCTCACCATATAGTCATGACCTCTTGTGTTGGACATTTCTACCCTGGCAAAAAGGTTCTGAATGTCGATACTATCTATGCCTCTCATAATTTTAATTACTTCTATTGTTCCCTTCGATCTCTAATGTTCCAGAGAAAACAATCCAAACAATCCAACAATCCAGCGGAAACACTCTAATCCAGGCAGAATTCTGGTAAACCTCCTCTGTGCCCCAATATTTCCACATCATTCCTGTCGTGGAACAACCAGAACTGCATGCGATACTCCAAATACAGCGTAACAAAAGTCTTTTAGAACTGCATCATGACTTCCTGACTCTTATATTCAATGTCCCTAGGAATGAAGGCAAGCATACCATATGCCTTCTTTACTACCCAATCTCCTTGTGCTGCCACCTTTAGTGAACAATGGTATATATCTATTGGACATAGTATAGACATTCAGAACTTTTTGACAGAGATTTTGGATGGCTATATATACTGTTAAGGGTCTTGCCAATACTCTCCCTTTACTTTCAACCTCCCAAAATGTAACACCTCACGCTTGCTCAGATTAAACCTCTGCCATTTCCCCGTCCATTTTTCCCGTTGGGTTTTCTGACAGCCTTTCTCACTGCCTGTAACTCCTCCAATGTTGGCGTTGTGAGCAAACATACTCACCGACCCATCTACATTTACGTTCAAGTTATATATCTATTGGAGATAGTATAGACATTCAGAACTTTTTACCAGGGATTATGGATGGATATACACACACACACACACACACACACACACACACACACACACACACACACACACACACACACACACACACACACACACACACACACACACACACACACACACACACACACACACACACACACACACACACACACACACGGTAATTGTGCAGGTCCAAGTGTGCATTTATCACACTAGCCTGCCCCTTTCCACTCCACTGTGCTCATTGTACTCATCTACTTATCAAGCCAATTTTGGATCCAATTTACCAATACACCTAGTCATAGTCATACAGCATGGAAACAGGCCATTTAGCCCAACCTATCTGTAGTGGCAGTTTTTACAACTTCTCAAAGTTCAACCTTCGATAGCCACTAATTTGTCGGGGACGATTGGAAAAGTAGTCTCACGCACTCCATGACATATTTGAAACAGCAAAGATAAATCTATCAGAAGTAGTCTCTTGATTAATAGCTTCTTTATTATAGTATAACAAAACAATAAAATAACTCATAACTTCCCATTCTTAATCGTCATTCCATTCGTGTCATATAAATCATAAAAACTTCCTCTTGTAAAAGTACATTGTCTGACAGCATATATACGTTCCAATCATGCTCGTGGTTATGATAGAAAACTGTTTCATCCCATGCCCCACGACTTCAAACTAAAACTAATCATCTGAGAGTCTGCGCCAGAATCCTCCAGCCAAAAACACGCCCTAGACTACGTATAAAATCCGACCCACATTAACACAATCAGATAATAATCAAATGTAACAAGACATGACTATAATAAACTTACTTAAGCTTAATGGCTCCAACATCATCCATGCCGATCAACATGCCCATCAACTGTAAGCTAGCCCCATTTATCTGTATTTGGCCCCTATCCCTTTAAAACTTTCCTATCCATGTACCTCTCCAAATGTTTTTTTTTTTTTATTTTTGTTATTTTATTTGCTTCAACTACTTTGTCTCGTGGTTTGTTCCATGTACCCATGACCCTCTTTGATCTTCCGATCCCTTGTCCTTTGACCTTCTGGATCAGCCTACAATGCGGTTTCTTGTTCACCACCCTTTCTAATTTAATGGAACTCTGTACCTGCATTCCTTGGTCACCTTATTCTACAACATCTCAGAGCCCTATCATTTACTCTGCAAGTCTTGTCCTGCCTGCCATTTACTCTGAAAGTCCTGTCCTGCATCAATCTATCTAAATACTTTTAAAAGTGTGTGTGTGTGTGTGTGTGTGTGTGTGTGTGTGTGTGTGTGTGTGTGTGTGTGTGTGTGTGTGTGTGTGTGTGTGTGTGTGTGTGTGTGTGTGTGTGTGTGTGTGTGTGTGTGTGTGTGTGTGTATCCATCCAAAATCCCTGGTAAAAAGTTCTGAATGTCTATACTATCTCCAATAGATATATAACTTGAACGTAAATGTAGATCGGACCCGCTGTGTGTGGGTGTATGGTGGGGGGGTGGTTAGTGTGTGAGGTTCAGGCTCCTCCCCTGAATTCCATAGAGCTGCTGACAGCTTTCGTGCATGAGATGCGCACACTTCATTTTCAGAACAAGCTGAACGCATGATGCACGGTTGCATTTCTCTTCTCTCTCTCTCTCTCTCTCTCTCTCTCTCTCTCTCTCTCTCTCTCTCTCTCTCTCTCTCTCTCTCTCTCTCTCTCTCTCTCTCTCTCTCTCTCTCTCTCTCTCTCTCTCTCTCTCTCTCTCTCTCTCTCTCTCTCTCTCTCCCTCTCTCTCTCTCTCTCTCTCTCTCTCCCTCTCTCTCTCCCTCTCTCTCTCTCCCTCTCTCCCTCTCTCCCTCTCTCTCCCTCCTCTCTCTCTCTCTCTCTCTCTCTCTCTCTCCCCCTCTCTCTCCCCCCCTCTCCCCCCCCCCCCTCTCTCTCCCCCTCTCCCCTCTCTCTCTAGCGCTACAATTTTTTTGCCACCTTACTCGCCATTCTCCTGTGCTGCAAGTGCAACAAGTTTTGTTCTGATCGGTGGAATGGTACAACAGTTATGAAGCTTTAAAAAGATTTTCCAGCATCTGCAGTTCCTTCTTGAACACCATTCAGACAATAATCTGCCTTCCTGTTCTTGCCACCAAAGTTGATAACCTCACATTTATTCACATTATACTGCATCTGCCATGCATCTGCCCACTCACCCAACTTGTCCAAGTCACCCTGCATCCTCACAGCATCCTCTTCACATTTCACACTGCCACCCAACTTTGCATCATCTGCAAATTTGCTAATGTTACTTTTAAGTCCTTCATCTAAATCATTAATGCCTATTGTAAATAGCTGCTGCCCCAACACTGAGCCTTGCGTTACCCCACTAGTTACTGCCCGCCATTCTGAAAGGGACCCGTTAATCCCTACTCTTTGTTTCCTGTCAGCTAACCAGTTTTCTATCCATCTCAGTACCCTACCCGAATACCATGTGCTCTAATTTTGCCCAATAATCTCATGTGCGGGACATTTTCAGAGGCTTTCTGAAAGTCTAGGTACACTATATCCACTGGCTCTCCCTTGTTCATTTTACTTATCAAGGTAGGATTAGGCTTGTGCAGATTGGTTCAAGAACCTGATAGGTTCAGAAATAGCTAATTTCCTAAACCTAACTCAGGATTAAAAAATATAGCTTAAGCTAGGAAATTGTAGAAATTATGGAAACGCTCATTAGTTCCAACTTGCCAATCCAGTGCCTATCCTGCTGTATTACTGGACATGATTAATTCATTACATATCCCTCAGAATTGTTATTTATTTAAGATTTCTATCATTTCATCAATTTACCATCTAAACTTTCAGAGCATCTTGTGAATATTAATGAATGAACCAGTTAATGTGAGAACTCTGAACCTAAACAATGCATCCATTAATACTGATAAGAGAATCAGGCTTATCATAGAATTGGCCATGCTAACACAGTCAATCCATAGCTATCTGGCTCTATCCTCCAAGGAAAAGAATAAATAACACTAATTGCTAAAAAGTCATATGTTTTAAGGAGTTTCCTTAAAAAGGAAAAATATATATATATAGAGGTTTAGAGAGCAGATTCCCCAGGTGAAGTCTGAACAAACAGGGTTATATTTCACTGATGGTGAAGAGCTCAAACTCAGAATTGTTTAATAAAAATAAATTTAAAAAATTGAGAGATTCTGAATGGCTGTAAGGATAAATGAAGGAATCCAGTTATTACAGCATTGCACAATGTTTGGCTCAAAGCCTTGGAAGTTTGTATAGAGAGCAAGGAAGCAGCATTCAGAAAGTGTGATATTTCTGCAGAGTCCCTCAAAAGTGGTTCCATTAAATAGAAAAGGTCAAGAGCATATACCTGAGCAATCACATCTGGCATCAAGGGAAAACAAAAGAGTTGAACAAGGCCCACAGAGTGATCATAGCAGGGAGACTGCAAATCCCAAGACTTTTAAGCAAAGAATGGAAATGTTGATCAGGAAAAATAAATGGAAGTTTATCGTTATTACACACCATTTTTAAGAGCTGATTCCTTTTTATACTGTTGTATGTGGAGTGGAAAATTAACAAATGGAAAAAATAAATCTAATTTCCCTAGCAGGTTTGAATAATTCCTTTGGCTCAGAAAACAAAAAGCTAAAAAAGGATTTATGCTTGTTTTACTTAAGAATCTCTTGGAGTGGTTTTGATTAATGGGCATTCGATGACGGATAGTTTGTCGACTTGTCAGTATAATTGTCATGGTGAGTACACTCAATTTAGAATCTTTGTCTGGATTCAAGGAGAATTGCATTTTTCTATATTTTTATTTATTTTATCTGTTAACTCAGAGATAGGAGACCAGTGGCCCCTTTACTGTCATCCAGTTACATTACTGCTGATCTAGATGCCAACAATTTACTCACTTTAGTTCAATAATCATTGAACATCATTACAAATAAAGTTCGAACAATCACATTCTGCCACTAATCTTGTGTGAAAAAATTGATATATTACATTATGATGTTGAGGAAGTGCAGGACAAGGGGTCACAGCTCAAGGATAGAGGGGAAATCCTTTAGGACCGAGATGAGAAAAACTTTTTTCACACAGAGAGTGGTGAATCACAGGAACTCTCTGCCACAGAAGGTAGTTGAGGCCAGTTCATTGGCTATATTTAAGAGGGAGTTAGATGTGGCCCTTGTGGCTAAAGGGATCAGGGGGTATGGAGAGAAGGCAGGTACGGGATACTGAGTTGGATGATCAGCCATGATCATATTGAATGGCGGTGCAGGCTCGAAGGGCTGAATGGCCTACTCCTGCGCCTATTTTCTATGTTCCACTTACGCACACCCTGTCCCAACAGCATGGGAGTGGTTTTCTCTGTCTGATCAGTTCACTTCATTATGCTAAACAGTTCATATTAAACATTCCACAAGTGAGGTTTGCCGGCAAGGCTGTCATTTCTTCCTCGTTAATCTTCAGAAGCAGGAAATCCAATCCTAGTGCTTGCTTGGCAACTATAGTGGATTACAGTTGAGCAATCAGTTACAATTTAGATTAAATGAAACTTGAACAGGAATACATGTGGACATGGAGTAGAGAAAAAGTTCTGACTTTTAAAAATATTAGGCCTATAGGTTAAAGTTTGTTTCCACTGTCAAGTCTTTTGGTTAATCTGAAATTTTAATGGCCATTTTTACTGATGGCACCTTTTTGTTCCTCTCAGTTCCTTGGTTGAGAAATAAAAACATGGCCTCATTATTAGCGTAACTAGCCCCATCTTCTCCGTAAAAGAGGAGATATCACATTTGCCCTAGTCAATATTTTTTTTTGTCGGGAGAAATGTGCCGGTAAACACATCATACCTTGCTGTTGGCATCTGTGGCGAATCATCATGTCAGGTACTGAAGCTGTTTTAAAGACCTGACCACCTAATTTTATTAGTAAATTTTATTTTCTGAACATTAGTAATCATTTTGTAATATTAAACATTCTAAAAGAATGAAATTCTGTTTTTTAACTTTTAAGAGGCGCCGGAATGCACACACCATCACAAATAAAGCACGGGGCTTAGTCTGCTGGCAATAAGTTCCTTTTTCACAGGATTTCGGAAAATTATTATTAGTCATAGAACCTCATACATATTTCAATTCTCAACAACTTATCAAAGTTAAATTAAAATCATGTCTATAGCATTATACTAACAAAAGAATTTCAATAGTTCATCCAAATGTGGTTCTGTAATACTTATGTGCAATGCATTCAAGCAAACTCAAAGTATATATTTATTTTCTCCCTTTCCTCTCATTCCCTCATGCAAACTCATGTTCTTATTACACATTATTCATTTATTTTACGATTCCCTTTGTGATAATGTGCTGTGGCGTTAGATCCCGGAGAAATAGGCATTTGTAATACATGTGCATTTAATTGAAATCCAACTTTAGATTGTTAAACCAAAAACATGATATGAAAATTAATTAATGAACCAATCTAATGCATTCAGCGGCTTCCTACATGTGGAGCAGATTTACTCTGTGGAGCAGATTTACTCTGTAAATCTACCTCTGTGTGTCCAATCACCATAAGCAAGATTGCAAGTGTAAATTTGTGGCAGATTAGACTGCAAGTATAAGAATCATCTAGTCATACACTGATATCCCTGAGTACATTTACAGAGCACATTTGCAATTTAATAAACTGTGCCGACATCATAATTCTCAAAATTACATTTAACAAAAATTTAGACCATCCAATTGCATTTGTTTACACAACCAGCTGTTCAATTTGTCTTCTGATCCACTAGGATCAGGCCTGTAAAGAGCTATCTGATGTTTTCTGAGAGAAACTTATCTAATAACCATTTATAATAAGCTTGAAATTATTATATGACTGTGTGGGCCAATTACATTATTATAATTATGATGATGACTGAAAATTGAAGACATTTCCTATAGATGTCAATTGACTCTCAATAGCCCACAAGATCACAACATCCATAAAACAAGCAAAGGTGGGAGTTTCAGCCACAGGGAAATCCTTCACCATTCACTAAGATCATTGCTAATTTTCTACCTCCAAAACCTTATCCTGCCTGATGCTTGAATCACTAGTTTTTTTCATTCATCTTCAGAAAGCTTTTGGGTCTCTGATATCTATCTCTCTAGATATCCTTCCTCACTGTTTACAATACTACCAGTGTTGGTGCCATTTGTAAACTTACTACAATTACATCCAAATCGTTCAAATTATATAAGAAACAGCATTGACCCAGCACCAAACCCTTTGGCTTCCATTTGTCATAGGCTTCCATTCTGAAAAACAACCCTCCACAACTACCCTTATGCCCCTGTCACACTTAGGAAACCTGAACGGAAACCTCTGGAGACTTTGTGCCCCACCCAAGGTTTCCTTGAGGTTCCCGGAGGTTGCAGGTGGTTGCCGGAGGTTACAGGTAGTGGAAGCAGGTAGGGAGACTGACAAAAACCTCCGGGAACCACCCGGAAACCTTGGGTGAGGCGCAAAGTCTCCAGAGGTTCCCGTTCAGGTTTCCTAAGTTGGACGGGGGGCATTTCACTCCTACCTCTCAGCCAACTTTGAATCCAATTGGTTAGCTAAACTTGGATTCCATGTGACCTAACCTTCCAGACAAGCTGACCATGTGGGACTTTGTCAAAAGCCTTGCTAAAGTCCATATAAACAATGTCCACTGTCCTAGATAGACGCAAAATGCTGGAATAACTCAGCGGGACAAGCCGCATCTCTGGAGGAAAGGAATGGATGACGTGTCAGGTCAAGACCCTTCCTCAGACTGAGAATCAGAGGAGAGGGAGTCTGGAGATATGGAAGAGTAAGGTGTGAAAATGACAGATCAAAGCAGATATGGAAATGTAGAATGGTTCATTGTTAGCTGAGGGGAAGGTGACAAGGAGGCATTCAACCAGTAAAATGAATTATACGGACAGTGAAATTAATATGTGGGAAGGAACTGCAGATGCTGGTTTACACCGAAGATAGACACTGAAGAAGGGTCTCGACCTGAAATGTCACCCATTCCTTCTATCCAGAGATGCGGCCTGTCCTGCTGAGTTACTCCAGTATTTTGTGTCTATGGACAATGAAACTAGTTGGAGAACTAGGGTGGGAGAGAGATGGAAAGAGAGGGAAAATAAGGGTTAGAAGTTAGATAAATCAATATTCATACCATTGGGTTGTAAGCTGCGCACACTCTCACACACTAACCCATACACACTATTCCTAATTAATCCGTACTTTAAATATTACTTGTGACTTGTATGTACAGATAACCCTCGTTATAATGGACCATAGAAGGGAAATGGTTATTATTGCCAATTGTCCACTATAACCAAGTAAGGGATTCACTCCAAACTCCGACAAGTTGGTTTCAAATATAAAGTTGTTTTATAGTGCAGTCTGAAGAAGGGTCTTGACCTGAAACGTCACCTATTCCTTTTCTCCAGAGTTGCTGTCTGACCCACTGAGATACTCCAACTTTTTGTGTCTTTCTAAAGTTTTTTTTAACTGCTAAACGTATTTTTATTGTTACAAGTACAAGCTAAAAAAAATTAAAGACTGTTTGTGACATTGTTTCATAGATTATTTGTGCACAAGTATCGATCAAAGCTTGTTGATTTCAATGACCTCCCACAGTGCAACTAGCAGCCCGTGTTCTTAAAGAGACATTGGTATCTGATTACTGTGGGGTTGCTCTGTCTGTTATAATTAACATCTGTTATAAAGAGCTGTAATAACGAGGGTAGACCTATTACATTTATCTTACCTTGTAACAACAAAGAACGAGGCCCATGCCAGATTTGAGGGGAAATTTCGCATTACTGTACTCCCATTCTACCTCCCTTTATTTCTCCATATCCCCGTAACCGATTCTCTCGCACTCTATGCTCATCTGTAAATTTGAATTCAACGTGAAGTTGATTTTGTTTTCTGCCCTTTATTCCATTCCCTCTAAATGTGCGTTTATAGTCGAGCGTTACAAATACTTTATTCATGTGAAGCCCCTGTCCCACGATGCGAATTTACCCAAGAGCTCTCCCGAGTTTAAAAAAAAATCACTCGTGGCACTTCATCACAGGTATTTTTTTACTCTCGGAAATGTTTTAACACTGTTGAAAAAACTTCACGAGTTTCCGCGTTTCCAGAGTATCTGCCGTTAGCATTACGAGCCGCTACGAGATATCCACAAGCTCCAACGTACCCGCTACGTACATTCTATATACTTACCGCAAGTTTGATTTTTTTTAAACTCAGGAGAGCTCTTGGGTAAACTCGCATCATGGGACAGGGCCTTTAAGCATCCAATCTACATTATCCTCATAACTTCACTTCAAACAAACCTTTCCAATTGATTTTATGCATATCTGAATTAAAATCTGAGTTACTCCAGCAGCTTGTGTTTTGCTGAAAATGATTGGGATTTTTTTAAATATGCTGAAATATTATTATTTGCTTTAAAAAGCATTACTTCCACATTTTCAATGGTGAATTGGATAAAGACTTGAAAGGAGAGCCAAAGAGTAGGCAAGAGTGGTACATTTATAAAGAGCTAACACAGGCATAATGCCAAAATGCCTCTTTAAAAGCAATTCTGTTAAAAGTTGATGACACACCAGAGTGCATATAAGAAGGTTTCACTGATGTTGATGTAGTGTGGAGTTGAGTCTGACTGTAGTGAGATTTTAAAAAGTGGGGGTACATGTATATGTTAGGGAACTCTGTGAATTAATTCTCATCACATATGATTAGATAGAATACTACCTTTAACGATTTCTGGAATCAATAGTGAGACGTGTATAGGATTACGAGGTTTTTCAATGTAGACTGAGTTAAATTACTATCGTTAAAGTGCTAATCTAGTAATCAGAGGTAGCCAGTTCAAATTCCACTATGGATAATTGTGGACCAATGTAATTTGACGTTTATGAAACGATGCAATTATTCGAAATAAACCCAATTTGTTCACAGCCCCTCAGGGAAGGGAAATTACAAATTCTGCCTGTTCTGGCTTAAATGCAGCTCTACTCAAAATCTAGTCAATTGACCATTGACTTCTTTAGTTATTTCAAGTTTGCTTAAACCAGTCTGGCAGGGGATGGGACCCAAAGCAGTAGTGAGGCAGATGAGAAGGTTGAGGTAAATACAGAAATTAATGAGAGCATGTTCAGTAGACAGGACGGGCAGGAGCATTGCAGGGATCAAAGCAAGACTGTTAGTTTAAACTTGATTTATTTCAATGCAAGAGGCCTGACAGGTAAGGCAGATGAGGTTGAAACATGGATAGGTACTGGGATATTATGGCTGCTAGAAACGCATTGCTGTTCAATGTTCTGGGATACAAATGCGGCAGCATGGATGGATAGTTAAATGTTCGTGGTGGAGGTAAGAGAAGAGACAAAATTGTGCTTTTGATTAAGGAGAATATCAAAGAGGTGCTGAGAGAGGATATTCATGCTGGATAGTCCAGTGAGGCTTTATAGGTGGTGTTGAGAAATAGGAAGGGACTGATCACTTTGATGGGACTTTACTGGTAATTACAGGAACATTATTTTTTTTGGGGGGGGGGGGGGGGGGAGGTCACAGACAGCTGCAGGAATAATAGGGTTATAATAGTCTGAGGTTTTAGATTTGCAAATATTGACTAGGACTGGCATCATGCAAAGACCCAAGAACTAAAAACACACAATTTTGCCATAATACGAATCCGTGCCTGGGTTTGACTTATTTTAATCCAGTTAGTTTATCGGGCAGCTTTCTCATGAAACTCCTGCAAATGGCTACAGAGTTCAAGCTGTCGGCACATATAAAGAAACACCTTACATTTGATGTTGATGCAGGCACAAAAGTCGTCTTACAATATCAGACTGCCAGAAGTGAAGCCTCTCAGCTGGGAAATGCAAGGGTCTTTTGAGTACATGAGCAGACGTCAGGCAGAGATGTACTATTTGACCCACTAAGACCTCTCATTGGATGGAGTCTTTCATCAACCCACTCACATAACCTCACTGGGGTCACATTGTAATTTGAAGCAAACAGAATGGAGTAGACATAACTCATGCTGAAAGGATCTGGGCAGCAGTGCAAGTTATTTTCCTTCTGTGCAAGTGATTTCTCCAAACAATACAGAGGAGGCAAAAAGCCGTGGAGTCATTCAAGAAACAGTTTGATGATGTAATGGGAAAACCTACGTTTTTTTGGTTTAATTTTTAGACTAAAACGGCCAATTTCATCTGTACAATTTCTGTAGAATTGCTTTGCACCTGAGAGCAAAATTGTTTAGAATGTGTTTTTGATAGCTGTTGCCAAGCAACGTGAAACACTCAGAGAAAAGGTTTGAACTCATAATTTGTTTAACATATATATCTGCATCTCTCCATCAAGTTTCATGATATAAGTACCGTGCTGATATATTAAATTAAGATCAATGCTTAAGACTCTTCATCTTATCATAAGACCTTTTTAATTTGATTCCACCCAGTACTTTATTCATAGTTAGCTATTATTGAACATTTTGCCATGCAGATGCTCAGTTGCATTCATGATTGTAACTCCCTTGCAAATATCCATTATGCTACACATTAATAATGATAAAACTACGGCAAAAAGCTTTTGATGTAGCCAAGTGTGAGGTTATCCACTTGAGCATGAAAGGAATAGACCCAGTATAATTTTAAGATGGTTAAAAACTGTGGATATCCTAATCGATGTCCTCTAGCAATCTAGGCAGATCATTAAAATAATACGGATAGGTACAAATTCTAACCTTTAGAGAATGGCAGAGTTGCTGCCTGACAGTGCCAGAGACCAGGGTTCGAGCCTGTCTACGGGTATTGTTTGCACGGAGTTTGTACGTTTTCCCCGTGACCTGTGTGCATTTTGCCCGGGAGCTCCAGTTTCCTCCCACGCTCCAAAGACGTACAGGATTGAAAGCTAATTGGCTAATTGTAAATTGTTCCCAGTGTGTGTAGAATAGTGTTAATGTGCGGGGATCGCTTGTCGGCGCGGATTCGGTGGGCTTCAGGACCTGGTTCTGTGCTGTATCCTTAAACTAAACTAATTTAAACAAGAATACAGGGAGTAGCGGTTAACCCACAGCATTACAAAGCCCTGTTTAGATCACATCTGGAGCACTGTGAGCCATTCTGGGCACCTCAAAAAAGAATTCACACCTGGGAAGTAGGGATAATTTACCAAAATTGTACTCTAAATCCACTAAATTACAAGGTCAAATTGCACAGACTAAGGTATGGTCTTGAAATGGTTGATTTGATTTAAGTTTCCAAGGTAAGGTAAACAGAGAATATCTAGTTCTGTTGGTCGATGCACATCTTCCACAACTAGGGTAGTTCTCTCCAGAATTTAGTAGGTTATCTAGGAGTAATTTAACTAAACTTTTAAAGATATTTAAAGGAATTGACATGGTGGATGGAGGGAACCTAGTTCTGGTTAGTGGAGTCCAGGACTGGGACAACTGGTATTTAAATTAAAACCAGCACATTCAAGAGTGAATGAAAATCAACCCTTCTGTCTTCAACCTGAAGTGTTTTTGCCGGTTCTTTCTGCAGATGCTTCTTGACCTACTGAGTGTTACCAGCATTTTAGTTTTCCTTTAAGAAGTGAAGTTTGGAAACATTTTACTTATAGATGACAGTAAAACGTCTAGAACTCTTCTACAAACAGCAATTGACACACTGTTAATCATGAACTATAAGTTTCAGATTATATACTGGTCCTTTTAAACCAAATTGAAATAGACCTCATAGGAGTTATGAAAACTGTTTTTTTCTGTTTATGAAGCCTAGAGACAGCATGAGCTAAAAATCCTGTGTGAATAAAAATCATAGCAGTGATATCCAGGTAACACTGCAAACCGTTAGAGCCCACTGCATTGATATGAGATCCCCTGTACATCAGGTAAACATAAAAATACAGACACTCTGAAACTCATGCAAAGACACAATTTTCAACGATTCTTTATTTTTAATTGAATTAATCATATGTAAAGAAATCTAGAACAAAGCAATCCAATTTCACGTCTGATCTTTACACCATTTTCCTGCCATTTATCCAGATGTCTATTAATCTCTGCTTTGAAAGCAATGAATGAATGTTTCATTCTTCTTTCCTTTGAGTAACAGGGTAGCAGAAGTATTGTCTGGTCTGCCATGAAATTGCAGCTTATATTTTTTTCCATATTTAGTTTACATTGCATTTGTATATTCACATGTATAGCTCACTCTAGCACAAAATGTGTAGGGCAAGTTTTTTTACACATAGTAGTGGGGGCCTGGAACACATTGCCAGGGGTGGTGCTGGAGACAGATACAATAGTGGTGTTTAGATAGGCACATGGAAATGCGGGTAATAGATGGTAATGAATCATGTACGGACAAATAAGATTAATTTAACTTGGCATCATGTCCCACACAAACATTGAGGGGCAAATGGCATGGTGTTCCTGTGCTGTACTGTTCTGTGTTCTACGTTCTTAAAACTGTAATTGACATAGCAGTCTCTAACTGGGCTGTGTATTGATTCCTTTTTAATCATATTTTAATCAGACCTTCATTCATCTTCATTTTTTATTTGGATTGTTTTGAAATACTCTGATTTTTCTTTCCCAAATGCCAGTTTATATATACTCTGGACAAAATCTTGTTGGTTTCTCCTTGTTATAGTGCCTCATTAGAAAGTTTCTTCATGTTGACAGAGGGGCTTTGCATTCCCATCCTCCACTGCCTGCTCCTACCTTTGTCCCTTCAATCCCTGCATTATCGATTGAATTCCAGCTGAGCAACATTAATCAATAGACTGTAACAATATCCTTAAAATAGCATCTCCCTCTGACAATTTTCAAGAAGTAATTACAGAATGTGCTTTTGCTTAGCATTAAAGTTCCACTCCATTTATTTGATGAATAGGATAGGTTTTGACACTTAAGACTTTTGGCAGAGTATTTTGCAAGGCTATTTTAATTTTATTTTTTTACTTAGTGAACAGCTGTAAGATTCATGAAGTAAGTTCCCAAGTAGTGAAAAGGAGACATTGTAAGTATCTATGAACATGTATGATGCCAGAATGAATAATGCCAGAGTATCATTACTTGTAATATGATAGGCCAAAGGGCTGTTATGGAAAGGCAAGGAGAATGTGCAGAACACTAAATGATAGAAAGTGGCCATTCATTCCATCATGCCCATTTTGGCCTTTTCGATGTGGTGAATTACTTTTTCCTTATAACGTTTCAAGTAAAGCTATAAGAAGTTGTATAAACTTGGATTGTTTTCTCTGGAGTGTCTCAGGCAGAGGGGAGATCTAATAGACGAATATGAAATTAGGAGAGACATAGGTAGGGTCAGTGTTTTATTTATGATGGTACGTGCCGGATCAGCATACCAACACTTCTAAAAAGTTAAAAACTACATTGATGTATAGCAGCCAAAAGCATCATGTGCACTATTATATGTGTACTGGCACCATTATGTCTGCAAAAAAAGTTCTGGATAGGGTAGTCTGAGCTTTTTTACTAGGCTGAAAATGTCAAATATAAGGGGGCAAGAGTTAAGAGAGAAAGAGAAAGTTTAACAGATAATTATGAAGCCAGTTTTCTACACAGAGTTTACCTGGAATGCGTTGTCAGGAGAGGAGGTGGAAACTGATACAATGGGTGTGTTTAAGAGGCATTTAGACAGGCACAAGAACAGGCAAAGAATCGAGCGTTATAGACCATGTGCAGCCAAATGCGCATTTTAACTTGGAATCTTTCTCAGCACAAACATCATGGACTTAACGGCCATTTCCTGTGCTGTACTGTTCTATGTTCTATAATCAGTGTGCATCTGATAATTGTTTGAAAATCATTATTGAATCTGATCATGCAAATCTTTCAGGCAATGCTTTTCAGACCAGAACAGGGCATGTATAGTAAAACGTCCTCGTAGCCCCTTGGATGCATCTTGCCAAATTATGTCAAATGTGTGCCCTTTTGTGGCAGACCAGGAAATTTATAAGTTACTGTGCATGAAATACAAAATGTTAGCATGGTAAGGCACAAATCAATTTATGGTAACTACAGAGGTGTTCCCTATTGTTTATCTGCAGAGACATACTGTACTCTCTTCAGTTGCTTCCTTCAGTGTCCCAAGAACTGGTGCCATAACAGATGGGTGTGATCTAAGAGAAATGCAGGGAGAAGCACCAGCCACTCTACTTTTTTTTTTGACATTACAAAAAAAAAATCAGCTTCATCAGTTGAGAGGAAGAGTGCTGTACATTCTGAAATTTGGCTGCCCTCAGTCATTCATTCAATGCTAGAGATAAATCAGATTGTAGATTCAGAAATCTAGAGCAGATTCGGAATTCTGGAGTAGAGGAGGAACTCAACAGGTCAGGCAGCATATGTAGCCAAAGGAATGTTCTATATTTTGGGTCAAGACCCTGCACCAGGACTGAGAGTGTAGATGGAAGATAGCCAATATTAGCCATAGGTAGGATTGAGAAAAGGACTGGTCACAGGTGAAATCAGGTGAGGTCATGGATAATGGGCATAAGTCCTCTCAGTCCTGATGCAGGTTCATAACCCAAAACAACAAGAATACCTTTGTCTCCACAGTTTCTGCTTGACCATTATATTCCTCCAGCAATTTGTTTATTGCTCTAATCAGTACTTGCTACACCATTGCATGATTCTAACCAGTGGTCCACCAGAGATAAAATGTAATTGCAAACTAGAGTCAAGCAAAGCTGCATCATCATCCAACATTTTTTTTCTTACATCAATGTCAATCAATCAATCAGTCAGTTTGATTCGTCACTTGCACATAAAGTGCAAGTGAAATGAATTTGCCAGCAGCAGTACAATGAAAAAGAACACACAAAAACGCAACAACAAAAACATTTAACACAAACATCCACCACAGCATTCATCACTGTGGTGGAAGGCACAAAATTTGGCCAGTCCTCCTCCATTTTCCCCCGTGGTCGGGACTTCAACCCTCCGCAGCCACCGCTGCGGGCGTCCAGATGAGTAGACAAGGCAAAAGTCCAGGTAAGTCCGGAATCGATGCCTCCCCATCGGAGACAGCGGCTTCAGGTTGGTGTAGGCCGCGAGCCGGCGGTCGAAGATTTAAAGATCCTGCAGCGCCGCAGCCAGAAGCATCCCAAGGGACCCTGCTCCTGATGGAAGTCCACGCCGCGCCTGCGGTAGAAGTAGGCTGCGGGCCGGTGGTCAGAGCTCTTCTCCTCCCGGGTCCCCAATGAGGGATCCCAGGCCCAGGATGCCACGCCGGCTGGAGCTCTGCAGACCCCAGCATCTCACCTACAACAATTTTCCTGCTGGAATGGAGTTTATCTATGGGAAGAATTAACATTTTTAATCTAATTTACCTCCATTCCAGGAGGAAGGTCACTCCAGCTCAGACATTGAACAAGAGTGTGCTGACAATGCTTGGTCAAGGTTACATTTGGAGGCGAGGCATCGTCATTTTTGCCTCATTCACTGAAACAGATTAGAAAATGGACTTTATACTAAATAACTTCAAACAAAAGTCCTCGGCTAACAACCTACTTAAATAAAGGTTCATGACGAGGCCTTGAAAAAACATGTGTTACATCCCAATCATGCCAATGATTAACAAAAGATGGAACTTACCATCAGCTTCAGCACACCAGTACAACCTTTGGCCACCTGAGGGAAAGAATATTCAACGACTCAACACCAGTACAAAATAGTAATCATGTCTCTCCCTATACACATCATATGATGCTAAAATAGATGGTAATATAGACAGTGAAGATGGTTATGAAGTAAGACAGTGGGATCTTGAACAGCTAGACAAGTGGGCCAAGTAATGATAAATCTAAAAGGACATTGAGATGAAATTCCTTTACCCATAAAAGCCTGATAAGTCTGAGGTGTTGCATTTTGGGGAATCAAACCAGGGCAAGATCTTCGCAGTGAACAGTAAGGCCCTAGGGAATGTTGTAGAGCAGAGGAATCTAGGGCTACAGGGAATATTGTTTCCAGAAAGGCATCAAAGATAGATAGGGTAGTGAAGAAGGCTTTTGTCATGCTTGTCTTCATAAATCAGGGAATTGAGTACAGAAGTCGGGATCCTATGTTACAGTTCTATGGACATTGGTGAGGTTGCAGTTGGTATTGTGTTCAGTTTTGGCCACCCTCATATAGGAAAGGTGTCATTAAGCTGGAAAGAGTGCAGAGAAGATTTGTGAGGATGTAACTTTGACTCAAAGGAGTGAATTATAGGGAGAGGTTGGGTAGCTAGGCCTTTTTTCCTTGGAGCACAGGAGGCTGAGGAATGAGTGTATACAATTATGAGAGGAATAGATAGGACGAATGAACATCATTTTCCCAGAGTAGGAGAATTTAGATCCAGAGGTTATGAGTGGAAAGGTTTAAAAGGATAGGGGAAAGGTTTAAACGGAACAGAACTTCACACAGAGGATGGTGGGTTTATGGAATGTGCTGCCTGAAAAAGTAGTTAAGGCAGGTACAATAACAGACATTTGGACAGGTACATGGTTAGGAGAGGTTTAGAGGGATATGGGCCAAATGCAGGAAAATGGGGCCAGCTTAGGTGGTTCACATGGATGATTTGGGCCAAAGATGATTTGTTTAACTGTGAGTTTGGAGACCCGATCCACTTATAGCTGGCATCTCAAAGCATTCAATCCACAAAATCCTCCAAATCCACTGGCAGGATAAGTGAACTAATATTACCATCCACTCCTAGATCAACACCCCTGAGATGTAGGCCTTAAATACACACAGCCTGCTTGAGAATTACACCGTATTGTTCGTATGCCCAATATTGGACTCCAAAATAATCACTACTCCAAACCTCATGGTGATTAGGATTACCAGCCGAGGAGAGTAAATCAAGGAAGTTTACAAAACCTCCTAGGAAAACTGTAGCAACCTCACTAATTTGAGGGAATCCCTGGCCTGTGACCAATTAAATGGAGGAGTTTTCATGGTGGCACTGAGAACCTAAGTCTCTTCTTTGAAGAAAAATATTAATTACCCCTCATTGCTATAGTCTGTCATTTTATCTGGCCATTAAGCCGGCCTAGGTCTCCTTGCAGTTTATTACAATCCTCCGTCCTCAAACATCAACATTTTCAGTCATCAGCATATTTTGAAATGTTATCCTGTGCAATCTTGCCCAAGTCATCAATATATCTTTCTTTCAAAACCAGTATTTCAAGCATTAATTCAGACTTAATTGATTCAGACTCCCCCCCCCCCCCAACGATTGCTGTTTTTAATACTTTCTCCATAACTGAGATTAAACTGTACTTGGCTAAATGTATTCTTGCACCTCATTTCAAGCAAAAGCATCACATTTACCAATTTATAGTCTGTTGCCACATTTCCATGTTAATAAGGATGATTGACAAATTACCGTATGTCGACGATCTCTCTAAATTCTGTTGGCAATCTGGAATGCATTACATATCTACCATGTCATTTAATTAATTTAAATGCAGCCAGCATCTCTAACACTTCTTCCTTATTAATTTATTTTCACTCCATGATTCATCTCCACTACTATGTCTGCTTCAATTGAATCAATGGTAAAATTCCTTTCCTTGGTTATTCATCCAACATACATCTCGTGCCATGCTTTCTTCCTTCACCATATCTTTCTTCCATCTAGGGAGCATTGACCATTGTATCCCTGTCTTTTTTTTGTGGGGATTTTTTTTCCAGAATGAAGAAGGATGAAGTGGATCTGGTGGAAATGTTGAAGGTTATGAGGGGCTCACGGAAAGTGGGGTGTGGAGTGGGGGTTTGGAGAATGATCTATTTTGGCAAATGGCTCTGGAACAACGTGAAAAGCTGGCAATTGATGTGAAAATATTAATGAAGAAACTAATATCCTTTTTTTCTTTCATTGGATTGTTAAGAATTGGAGCCGTCTGAAAGAATGGAATGTGACACAAGTTAGACAGCTCTTCCACTGAGCCTATCAGAAGGGGTGAACAACCTCTTTTTTTCTGTTGGATTCTATAGTTTCATGATGTCCCATTAAGTGTGTATTGCAAATACCTGTGGTATCTCATCTCTTTAGGTTTGAATTTCAGCAAAATAACAAATCGCAAAATGTGATATCAAATACGAAGAAACAACAAAATCTAAACATTTGCAAAATAAATAATCAGTGGTATTTTCCTTTTTTTTGGAATTGTCAGCTTTTATGATGTTGTCACCAGCTTTCTCAAGTACTGTTGCATTGCAGTTGTAAGTGGGAAACATGTAACATCTCAATTACACCTCATCAAATGTCAGATTGAAAGCTAGAATGGCTGAGGTCACAATATCTGGTACTGGCTCCAGTACAGCAATGTAATAGGTATAATGGATGGACTATGAATTTAAATCTCACCACAAAGAATTCACTCATTAATCAACAAATGATATACCAATGCCAACTGGAATCATATTAAGATCCAATTATTTCACCAGTGCCCAACATAATGACTATATGCTGGCTCGATATGTGATTCCAGTCCCACAATTACATTGTTAACTCTCAGTGCTATGTAATGTAGACCACTTGCCATTCTCACTAATTACACAGAAAGCAACAAGCTCCTAATTTCTGACTAACCAAAGTGGGTGGACATGTGACTTCATCAATTAATCCCAAAATATGTACATTAATGAGAACAAGAAAAATCCTTTGCCGTTATACTTTGTAAGTGTAAGCACTGGTGCTATATGGGAAATGAAACATAAAAAGGATGGTAATTAAGGAATTTGGGACAGTTAGTGCAAAATGAGAAATGCATGAGTAAAAAAAAATACTGCATGAACCAGTTAAGCTGAGCAGCCTGTTTCAGTGCTTTAAGCCTTTGTGAAGTTAGACTTTACTTAAACCTAACCTTAAGTAATTTGCAGAAAAACACATAGCAACTAACAAATCATACTATGACTGATAATCTTTGACGTAACTCACCACTGCAGATCTTGCCGCTGGAAGCCTCAAGGTCCAGACACTGCATGGGTGAGGATAACGATGTGCTTCTCAGGAACAGGGCAAATGCCCCAAAGCCAGAGTGATGGAAAGGTGACAGTCATGGGCCCAAGTAGGGCATGGGGGTTGGGGCTGAGTCAGAGAAGGAGGGGAACAAACAACAAACTTTCATTGTGGTGCAGTACATACAACATAGAACAGCACCGAAACAGCCCCTTCGACTCACAAAGTCTGTGCTGACCATAATGCCATGTTAAACTAATCTCCACTGCATGCACTTGATCCACATACCATATCCGTCCCTATCTAAAAGCTTTTTGCATGCCACCATCATATCTGCATTCACCATCACCCTGACAGTTCACCATCACCCTGACACCCGCACCACCCCCTCACCGGGTACTTTCCATTGCAACCGCAAGAAATGCAACACCTGTCCCTTCACCTACCCCCTCGACTCCATTCAAGGACCCAAGAAATCGTTCCAGGTGCGACAAAGGTTCACCTGCATCTCCTCCACCCTCATCTACTGCATCCGCTGCTCTAGGTGTCAGCTGATTTACATCGGGGAGACCAAGCGCAGGTTGGGCGATCGTTTCGCCGAACACCTCCGCTCAATCCCCAATAACCAACCTGACCTCCCGGTGGCTCAGCACTTCAACTCCCCCTCCCATTCCCAATCCGACCTCTCTGTCCTGGGTCTCCTCCATTGCCAGAGTGAGCAACAGCGGAAATTGGAGGAACAGCACCTCATATTCCGCCTGGGGACCTTGCGTCCGGATGGCATTAACATTGACTTCTCCCAATTTTGCTAGCCCTTGCTGTCTCCTCCCCTTCCTTAACCCTCTAGCTGTCTCCTCCCACCCTCCTATCCGCCCGCCCTCGGGCTCCTCCTCCTCCCCTTTTCCTTCCTTCTCCCCCCCACCCCCATCAGTCTGAAGAAGGGTTTTGGCCCGAAACGTCGCCCATTTCCTTTGCTCCATAGATGCTGCTGCACCCGCTGAGTTTCTCCAGCAATTTTGTGTACCCTGACAGTTCATTCTAGGCACCAATCACACGCCATGAAGAAAATTTGTCCCACATGTCTCTTTCAAACTTTCCCCCTCTCACCTTAAAGCTATAAGAAGGGTCTCAACCCAAAACATCACCTATCCTTGTTCTGCAGAGAAGCTGCCTGACCTGGTGAGTTACTCCAGCACTTTGGGACCCTCTAAGTCTTTGACATTTCCAGTCCGGAAAAAGAGTTCTGACGATATAATGTATCTATGCCTCTCATAATTTTATAACCTTCTACTAGGTCTCCCCTCAACCTCCAAAAAGACCTTCAAAGTTTGTCCCACCCCTTCTTATAGCTAATAACATTTAAACCAGGCAGCTCTCTGGTATGCTTCTTCTGCATCCTTTCCAAAGCCTCCATATCCTTCCTGTAAGGGGGCGATCAGAACTACAAACAATACTCCAAATGTAACTGAACTAAAGTTTTACAAATCTTCAACATGACTTCCTGACTCTTTTACTAAATGTCTTGACCATTGAAGGTAAGCACACAATATGTTTGAACTGAACTGAATCTTGCTGTACCTTCGACAGCTTTCCTAACTGTCTGCAACTTCACCAATCAACTGCTGCCTCACAGCTCCAGAGTCCTAGATTCAATCTTGATTTTGGGTGCTGTCTGTGAGAAGTTTAGACATATCTCCTGTGGCCATGTGGATATCCCCAGAATATTCCAGTTTTAACCCACATGCCAAAGTGTTGCTTGGTTGGTTAATTCGCTACTATAAATTGCCACTTGCATGTAAGTGGCTCACAGAAGAATGGAGGATGGAGATGGTGGGGAATTGGTGGCAGACACAAAAGGAAACATGGGTTTAGCGTAGATGGGTGCCTCATGCTTATGGCAAATTGGTGGACTGAAGAATCTGTTCCCACAAAATATAATTTGATCTTGTAATATATACAGTGCAACAAAGAATGACTAGGCTGATCAGAGTTGACAGCTGCATTATAAGTAGATGGGGAGAGGTATTATTAGTGAATCCTGGGAAAGTCTGGTTCTGTGTCGGGCAGTTAGAATCTGAGCCAACTGGATGGTCAGATTGTTCTGGACCAGCTGTGGGAGGGTGAACATTATCATTGGGAGGAAGTTGATGTTTAGAAGGGGATCTTGCAGAGATTTGAACATTTTTTTTAAAGGGTTGAACTGGCAGGTGCAGCAGGGACCATGCTTGCGACCGGACTGGACTAGCTGCATGCTTGAAAGGAACGGTATGCAGGACAGTGCACACACAAGGATAAGACAGAGTGTGTAAATCAGTGCTGTGGAGGTCGAGGGTTGAAACGATGTCCTGTAGGAGGCTGATTAAAGATAGCACATACTGTATGGAAACAGAAAAAAATATTTGCGTTTTGTTTTGAAAATATTTTTGATAGTAATAGAAGATATTAGAGAATATTACACAAATTACGCAGTCGCATGTTGTGCTTATAGTTAAATGATACGTAAGCTATTTAGAGCGAGGGGATAGGCTGATATTCCAAAATGGCACAGGCCAGTCCATCTTTCCAAGTGGCTCCAACATCCAATCTAAACCTCAAAGAGAAACAGGTGGAAGAGTGGAAAATGTTTAAACAAATGTACGAAAATTATGCAGTGACAACAGAACTGGATAGGAAGGAGAAACAGTATCAAAAAGCAGTATTCCTGCATATTGTTAGACCGGAAGAACTGCGAATCTTCAATACCCTGACGTTCGAAATGGTAGCAGATGAGACAGATGTGAAAGTCATCATCTACAAGATGTCTACTATCATCATAGGAGAGACAAATGAAATGTATGAAAGATTTGTTTTCAATAAACGAGACCAGAAACCAGGAGAAAGCATTGAATTGTATGTTGCAGAGCTGAAGGAGCTTGATAAGACATGTAACTTCTGCGATTGCCTGAAAGAAAGCCTGATTCGAGATTGCATCGTCCTTTGTATTGCAGACCAGTCATCTAGGAAGACACTCCTTCAGAAAAGGAATCTGACACTGCAGGAGATTGTGGACATGAAGATCATCAGAGGTAACAGCGACAAGAATGCTGGTCATCGGCGAAGAGCCGACAAAACACATGGTGGAACGATTCAAACCGAGAGAAAAGAAGGTTGATTTTCCTTCACAGAGGAAGAATCAGGGACCAATCAAGTGCAAGTTCTGTGCAAGGATGCACAAATGCAGGAAGGAGGAATGCCCAGTGTATGGGAAGGACTGCAACAAATGCGGACGACAAAACCACTTCACTTGCTGCTGCAAGCAGAGGAAGGAGAGAACGCAGAAACGAGGTCTGCGCAAGGTTGTAGAGTCATCTGACATACCGTCCAATTCCGATACAGAGTCTGTGGGTTTCATTGAGGTCATTGCAGCCGTAAACAGTTCCTCTTCAGGCCTATTCGCTGAGGTTCAGGTCGGCACATAAGCCATCAAGTT